>NC_045594.1:12997720-13265802 GCF_009819795.1 Aythya fuligula
CTTCAGCACTGAACCCCCTCATCTACAGCATGAGAAACAAGAACTTAAAGTATGGAGTGAGGAGACTGCTCCTATACATGCTTCTTAAACATCAATAATGGGTTTATAATATATAGTCATAATTATGTGAAATTACTGTGATTCATGTCAGTTCACTTTTATCATTATTTCAGTAATGTTATTCTTAGCATCCTGCCTGTTAATTAATTTATTTACTTTGACCAAATCATCTAATCTACCCATAGGACTAATCTTCCAGTGTAAATAAAGACAATAAAGAAGCCATCAGAAATTCACTGATCTCAGTATCCTTATCTTCCCATCTTCTCTGGAGCTGGTGGAGCAGCTCCAGCACACAGGAGGGGCTCAGGGCCAAGAGCCCAGCTGACACATGCAGGAGCAGCCCCGGTGGCCCTTTGGGGCTGCCCCTCACTGCCCGCTGGGCTCTGCCTCTCTGCTGCCTTTGGGTTGATGCTGCTGCTTCCCTGGAGCCATGGCCATGGTCAGCAGCAGAACGTGGTCTTGTAAGGAGTGGAACCTGAGCATGAAATAAATGGTATGGTGTTGCAGGAAGCATGGCCGAAAGCACGACAGACACCAGCAAAGTCAGAGCATGCTCCATTTTATTGCCCGAATAGCCTAACTTTTATAGAGAACTTAACAGGGGTGGACAGTGTTTCACACAAGATTATTGGTCAAAAGCACTCAGACAAACAGCTACAAGAAAACAACCCCACCTGCAAGAAAACAACCCCCTTGTGATTAGCAGTCACATAGACCTTGTCCTTGAGGCCAGCTAGTGGTAACAATATTTTCCTGAATTCCTCAATTGGGCGATGTGGGAACACTGTCATGGGAACTTCTCATAGTTGCCCTGGTAGCTTGGTTTGCTCAGCTACAGCAAGCCATGGGATTTTTGCTGTTTCAAGAAATCCCTCAACAATTCCCCCTTCTTCTTTTGAGCAAACCAAGCCCGACACAGCAGTTTTACAAGTAACTCTTTAGCTATACTTACAACACACAACGATGATTACCACCACCATAAACCAAATCCTTAATCCCCTTGTGATTAAACCCAGCAACCATCTACACTTTGTTTCAAACAAGTCAGTGAACCATTGATTGAAAGGATTGATACCATATTGAATCTTTCTCATGTGCTCTTTCAGGAAAGTAATGGATTTGTGAATTGACTCATTATGATCAGAAAGGTTTAAACAGTACATTCCCTTAAAGTCCTCACACCCATTCCTTTGAGCCAAAAGCAAGATGTCAATAGCAGCTTGATCCTGTAAAAGCAGATGTCGCAGACTATTTTGATCTGGTAACATCTCCTCAAGTATCTCTGTCGTGGCATAGGCTTGCCTCTCAGCCCAGCATACCAATTTTTCTAAGTTGTTACGTGCGGCCGCAGATGCCACTCCAGGCACTGAAATTGCTAATGCCGCTCTAGCTGCAACCCCACACAATTCAACATTATCATTGCAATCCAATGCAAGCAATGTCCATTTATGTCTGGTGATCTCACGCAACTGTAACAAGCTAGGAGCAAATACAATGAGTTTATCTATGTAACATGGACATCTGATAGCATTTGCAGGGATACCTTGCCAGGCCCCATTCCCACAAATCAGAAGCACATCAGGAGGTAAGGCCAAAGCTGTACAATTGTTCCAAACACTGTAGTTGTTACCCCTTGTCTCCATGCTATAAACCCCTAAACCCTGCTTAGCAGCATCATTGCAATCACAGGTGTTATTTGTGTCTTTGTACCAGTATGGCCTTTTCCAGGTTCCTGTAGCAGGAATCATCTGATATCCACGGCTACATTCACTTTTGTAGCCACCTTTCAGGTTGATACACATTTGACTACAGATACCAGGGTTTTGACATTCATCAATGTCTCCACAGTTTCTCTTGTCTATAAACTCAAACCCAGCTGGACAGTCACATTCATTTATGATGCATTCCTCCAAGGGCTCATCACCCCAGTCCTTGCAGTCTCTCTGCTGGTTACACACTTTATTGATATCTATGCATTCTCCACTTCTGCACTTGAATTTGCCAGGTCCAGAGCACTGAATAACATTGTTACAGTTTGCTTCATCAGTGCCATACAGACAGTCTCTCACACCACTGCACTGCCTACTCCCATGGACACAGTTCCCATCTCCACATCTGAACTGGTCTGGCCTGCAGGTCCGAGAAGGGCAGTTAATATCATCACTTCCATCCTTGCAATCAGGATCTCCATCACATCACCACTTCTTGTGGATACATTCACCTGAGCTGCACTGCACCTCACTCGTAGAACACTTCACTGGAGGTGCAGGCTGGCGGCCACACTGCTCCAAAGATTGATCCGAGTGGTCGGAGCAGTCAGCATCATCAACACACACCCAGCTGATAGGGATGCAGGTAGAACTCTTGCACTGAAACTCACGAACACCACAGGTAGGAGGTGCACACTCCAGCTCATCGCTACCATCACTGCAGTCATCTTGAACATTGCAGACAAAGCTTTTGGAAATACATTGCCCACTACTGCATGTGAATTCTGCTGCACTACAAGTCACAATGCCACAATTCTCTTCATCTTCTCCACTGTCGCAGTCCTTTTCACCATCACATTTCCAGGACACTGGGATACACTGGGTTGACTGAGGACCACAGCTGATTTCATTTACCCGGCATGTTCTCATATGACACAGCTCAACACTCTCATCAGACCCATTTTCACAGTCCGGATCCCCATCACACTGCCATCTATTTGGCACACACTGACCACTGTTGCACACAAAGTCAGATTCAGCACACGTCTTCTTCACACAAGCACTCTCATCACTGCCATCTAAGCAGTCTTCACATTTTGCTCTAGCACCGTCGGCAGCAGTGCACAGGCCGGCGAGGGCGAGCAGCAGGCAGAGTGCCCCACAGCGCGGCAGTACCCACCGCCGCCCTGCACCTGTGTCACTTATACTGCTCCTATTACCCATGCCGTTAGTGTCAGTGGCATCCTCCTGGTACCGTTTCTGTCTTTGTCGCCCCTTACTCTCCCCCTTTTCTTTTTTACCACTGACCATTCACCACAAATGGGTGAGACACATGATTACTAGTTAGGAAAGAGAGTGTAACGTCTGCTATACGGCTGCAGGCCGTGCCAGCTGCAACCCTAGAAGCTGTTTGTGAACGAGCCTGACTGACGGTGGTCATTTGGCGGTGTAATCTGCGTCTCTGCTCTCCTGCCCTGCAATAGAGCTAAATCGTCATTAATAGTCTGTAGAATGTGGCAACCCCACGGAATGTTATCCAGAAACATAGTTATAACACCGATCTGGGGACGAATAGTCTTTTTTTGCATTGCAAGATAACTTCTTATAAAAAGAATGCCAGAGAGAAGCAGCACAGCCGCTGCTGCCGCTGTCTCCATGGTTATGTCAGACAGGCTGCAGGGTCCTGATCTCCGTCCCTCTAGTCTGTGCCGACTCGCCACACGGTGAGGGTCAGCCACCATTGTCCACTGACGCCTCTGGTCTCCCGTAGCAACTCGATCTCGGATGGCCCGTATCGCACCGCGATTACTTCAATTTCATGCGATTACTTCAAATTTCCCGCGTCCCCCCGCGATTCCGCGTCTCACCGCGATTCCTTTTTCTGCGTCTCTCCGCGATTCCGCGTCTCACCGCGATTCCCTTTTCCGCGTCTCTCCGCGATTCCGCGTCTCACCGCGATTCCCTTTTCCATGTCTCACCGCGATTCCGCGTCTCACCGCGATTCCCTTTTCCGCGTCTCTCCGCGATTCCGCGTCTCACCGCGATTCCCTTTTCCGCATCTCTCCGCGATTCCGCGTCTCACCGCGATTTCCTTTTCCGCGTCTCTCCGCGATTCCCTTTTCCGCGTCTCACCGCGATTCCCTTTTCCGCGTCTCTCCGCGATTCCTTTTCTCACCCCGAGGCCGTTGCCCAGGTCGGTTAGTAGGGTGTTTCAATGCTTCTCTCTGTGCGGTGGTCAGCTTGCCGTGTGCCTCGGATCTCTGTCCCGGCGCCGCTCCGATGTCCCGGCCGCAGCCTGTTCGGGTCTCAGCCTGTTCGGGCACCATATGTTGCAGGAAGCACGGCCGAAAGCACAACAGACACCAGTAGAGTCAGATCATGCTCCATTTTATTGCCCGAATAGCCTAACTTTTATAGAGAACTTAACAGGGGTGGTCAGTGTTTCACACAAGATTATTGGTCAAAAGCACTCAGACAAACAGCTACAAGAAAACAACCCCACCTGCAAGAAAACAACCCCCTTGTGATTAGCAGTCACATAGACCTTGTCCTTGAGGCCGGCTACTGGTAACAATATTTTCCTGAATTCCTCAATTGGGCGATGTGGGAACACTGTCATGGGAACTTCTCATAGTTGCCCTGGTAGCTTGGTTTGCTCAGCTACAGCAAGCCATGGGATTTTTGCTGTTTCAAGAAATCCCTCAACACCTTCAGACGCTGCTCAGGGCTCTTTGTGGGGCAGTAGGAGATGGGAATGTGCATGGCCAAGTGAGGAGAATGGTACAACCCCTGCCTGCTACATGGGTTGTCGAGGAGTTAATTAGGCTTTGTTGCTTTAGTGATTAGCTGTCCCCTCATAAGGCTCAGTGGAAGAGACAACAGCCATGGCCATGGACACAAATATCTCATAAGGCAGCTCTGTAGGAAGCTGGCCTGGTTCCTGGTGAGCAGGCATCACTGCTCCTATGGCATCCCTCGTGGTGCCCAGGCACTCCTCCTCCTGGACACTGCTCACTCAGAAGGGTCCCAGTCTGCCCCGATGTGTGGGGTTCCTCTCCCTCTGCTGCAGGACTGGTTTCTTCTCCTTGCAAATGTCAAGAGGTTTTTGTAGACAAAATTTGCGTTTTCTCTATGTTAGCTCACACTGATGCTCCATTCTGTCAGCTCTTCATGTCTGCAGGCAGACAATTCAACCTTCCTGTGATTGTGCTCTCTCGGACAAGACAGCAGCATCAGGACTCACAGGAAAGTTTGGATAATACAGGAGTAACCAACTGAATGCAATTGCAGCACAGAGCCACAAAAGGGTAGGGGATGGAAGGCTGCCAGGTTCCATCTCTTCTGTGCTTCCTTCTCATGCATGCTGTCAGTTTGTCTGGATCTGGGTCCTGAATGTTACGGGGTTGTGCAGGTGAAAACTGGAAGGGCCAAAGACCAGGTGGAGCTCAATCTCTCTATGACTCTCAAAGACAATAAACACTGCTTATAGAAATACTTTAAATAAAGGAGGATAAAGGAGAGTCATCATCCTTTATTGGATGTGGGGGAAATCTGGTGAAGATCTCAAGATAAGGTGAAGGCTGAGGTACTTAATATCTTCTTTGTCCCAGTCTGTAGCAGCAAGACCAGTTGTTCTTCTGGACATTTCTTCCTCCTCATGGCCAGTGCCAGCATTCCAACGCACGCTTTGTGGGTGTTTCTCTTCTCCTTCTCTTTCCTAATGCCACAGAAAGCTCCATCAGGGTGGAAACCACTCCTGAAGTAGGCATCCCAACCCAGCAGGCTCCTTGAGGCCTGTCAGCCAACCAGACACACCTCAGTGACATCTTCCAAGCCAGGGGCCTGCTGCTGGCCTTGCAGCTTCTTGTGGAGTCACAGCCAAGCCTTGTGCCTCCTGCTGCACACTCATGGACTCAAGCAGAAGGGACAGGACAACCCATATGGGGGCCTTCTTTCTGCCTGCGTCCTCCTGGCTCTGGAGGCAGAGGGGATCCCCCAGTCAGCATGCCAAGCAGGTGCCTTCTGCTGGCCTAGCAGGGCCACTGCCAGATGTCAGCTCAAAAGTGCAGCTCCCAGGAAGAAGTCAAGGGTGACCTGCCACCTCCAGACACAAGTGACCTCACAGTCCCTTTCTGTGACACGTTCCTGCTGCTGCCCTATCACGTGCAGAGACAGAAGTGACCTCACAGTCACTGCCACAGTTATGTTCCTCCTGCTGGGGCAGGAGATCCTGAGGCAGAGCTCACCTCTCCCTAGTCCCTTAGGGACTAGGGCTTGCTTTTCTGAGTAAGAGAGTAAACAGAGGTTTATTGGGAATGTTTGGTGTTCTTCTGTCGTTAGGGTATGGATAAGCTCTGTGGTTTAGGGTTTTTAATTAGGTCTGCCAAGAAATCTAAGGATCAGTAGAGCATTTTAATACTAGTGTCCACGGAAGGCATTTGGGTGAGTAAGAGAATAAAGGAAAGAGAATGGGGCTATGGGCTTAATTTTGCTTGAAGGGATCCTTTGAATTCAAGCATTAGAGTAGGGGATTCCTGTCAGAGTGTTGGAGTAGCATTTAGGTTTCAGGATTAAAATTACTGCCTAAATAAGGTAAAGGGTCATACATGATTCATTCAAGTCATTGTTACTACAGCGTCAACATTACATGCACCTTCTTATCTCTATGAAATCATTAATTTCTGCTGGCCATGCTCATTTTCTCACCGCAAATTCTCACATTTCTCTTGTCCATGCTTCTCCTAACCTCCCCGTATCTTAGTGGGGTCAGCTTCCTGATGACATTCATGATCACAGAGTATCTTTTTCACTTCTGTTGGCTCCTCCATTCCTGAGAAGGAAGTATCATTGTAGTCAGGAAAGAAAGGACACAAAGATCTTTAGGAGCATCCTGCACAATGTGCCCATCAGCTCTGCACCTCCACAAAACTGTGCTTCCTACCTACAAGTTTTGTTTCCCAAATGGCTTCTGTGGATCAAGAGTTACTTTTCCTAGGCCCTCTCACATGTTTCAGTTTTGGGTGTGCAGGGATGGGAAAAGGAAAGCCAAGGCATGAATGGAACCCAGCTTGGAAAGGGGTTCAAGGAATAATAGGAAGAGATTCTACAGGTATATTGCTCAGAAAAGAAAGGCCAAGAAGAGTGTACCCCCTCTGATGGATGACAAGGGTTAACTGCTAATGACAGACATGGAGAAGCCTGAAGGACTCAACAACTTCTTTTCTTCAATCTTCCCTGCCAGTCAGGCTTCCCAAGTCTTTCATTCCCTGAACCCATAGATAGAGGCTGGGGGGTGCAAATTCCCACCTGTTTTAAGTGAAGAGAAGGTTTGATGCCACCTGAAGAAGCTCAAAAAGTACAAGTCTATGGGGCTTAAAGACTTGCATTCCAGGGAGTGGAATGCTGTGGCTGAGGCTGTGGATGTTCCATCCTTGGGGGTGTTCAAGGCCATGTTAGATGGCCCTGAGCAACCTGATCTAGGGGGTGGTGTCCCTGCCTATGGCAGGGGGGTTGGAACTAGATGATCGTCGAGGTGTTTTCCAACTCAACCGTTGTATGATTCTCTGATTCTGTGATTGTGCTTCAGAGGGAAAGTAATAATAACAGTGATAGTGATAGTGATAGTGATAGTGATAGTGATAGTGATAGTGATAGTGATAATAATAATAATAATAATAATAATAATAATAATAATAATAATGAAAGCATGATATTGAGTTTCAGAATACTCAGTGATCCTTTGTGATATGGCTTAGTGGAGGACTTGTTAGTGGTAGGTCAGAGGTTGGACTAGGTGATCTTGGAAGTCTCTTCCAGCCTAGGTGATTCTGGGATTCTGTTCATCCATGAGACAAAACCCTGCAGGCAGCATGAAGGACACTGAAATGTGGCCTAACATGAAGGAGGCTCCAGATCTCTGGTGTAGAAACAGTATTTTTGTGCCATGACCAACGTGGTATATGCTGCAGGAAAAGGCCTACATCTGAAGTAAAAGGCCTAGGCCAGCAGCAGTGTGGCACAAGCTTGAGATTTGGGTGTATGTGAAACTTATGGAACCACAGGATCTTTAAGGTCCCTTCCAACATGAGCAGTTCTATGATTCTGTGCTTAGCAGCCCTGTACAGCCCCTGTAAGGCCTAGCCTCAGTTCATGCCCCTCAGCTTGCGCTCCAAAAGTGCTCCCTCATGTCACTTGTCCCATCTGCGTTCCTTGGCTACCCCAGGGCATCCTGGAGGCAGTGGCCACCTCTGAATAGAGAATGGAAACCAGCCATGAAAGTAGATCTAGGAAACAATGGGAACCTGTGCATAAAAGGACTCTAAGTAACAGCTGAAAGAGTCTTTTATGGCAACACCACCAGCTTTTTATTTTTCTATGAATTCTCTTGATTTAGTCTCATAGGTTTTTTATTATTATTATTTTATTTGTTTATTTATTTATTTTATTTATTATTGACAGCACTGTGGACAAGTATTATCTACAAATGTATGCTTTTTCTGTGAATAGTCTTATGCAAACATTTACCAAAAGATATTTCCCAACTTTTTTTTTTTTTTCTTTTTTCTTCTTCCTCCACCTCTTCCGTCTTCAAGCAGAACTCCAAGGGAAGAAGTCACTGAATTAAAGAATAACTCATGTTGATGAGATGATGACTTGGAAAAGTGCTCCATGCCATCATAAAGGGAGATAAAAAAGGGTCAAATGTGTTGGTCCAAGTGCCCATGACTGAAGGATGCTGCTGGTAACTGGCTGGCAGGAGGACTTTGTACCACTAATGTCCAGCCAAGTTCTCCCCCCCCAACTTCATCCCCTTCTTCAGTGTGAATATCAGCAATGTGGCTAAAGAGAGACTCCAGGAGACTATGGCAAAGGCCTTGCCAAATCCAGGTTCACCACATTCCCTTCTCTGCCCTCCCCTACTGCTTCACCTGTGGCAGGACTTTCTCCATCACGTTCCCATGGGCAGAGGTGACAACTGCAAATCTCCCAGTCCTTTTTCTTGTGCTTCCTGAAGACGAGTTTGCTGTCTGCTTTTTCCAAGTCCCCAGAAATCTCTCTGATCCAAACGCTTGATGGCCTGGTCCAGAAAGGCAGGGTAGTGTGACATAGCAGAGAGGGGCATTTGCAATGAGCTTGTGAGAGGGGGGTTACAGAAATCTCACAGAGACACTGGGGGTTGATTCTGGAGTCACACAGGGCAACAGCAGCACTCTGTGAGGTGTCCACATCTAAGATGGCCTCCCACGCTCCTCATACACACAGGGCTGTCGCGAGACATGAGTCTCTGCCTTGCACACCACGCACAGTGCACTGCAGTGTCTGCAGTGTCCCTCTGGCTCCTGCAGCCACTGCCAGAGGCTGGGAGGCACCTTAGCCCTGCAGTGCTTTGCCCTGCTCTGCCCTCCTCTGAGATGCCCCAAGGCATGAGGATTGGTCACAGGGACCTTGCTTTAAGGAAGCATATCTCAGAGCTGGATAAAGGTGACTTCCCAAGGCATGTTACTTAACCTCGTGACACTGTCTGCCCCACTGGCCTTCATGAGACTTGTAGGAATGGCTGATGGCATTTGTGCTTGCTCGTGTTCATCTCTCTGTGTGTGTATGATGTGCCTGCTGGCACCAGCAGCAATGGGATTCCTTTTACACGTCTCCCATGAACCCTCAGGGGGCCCTGCTCTTCTCCTGGACATCCTACCTCCCAGGGAGCCTTTATGAGATGAACAATGAGCAGTGGACTGGCCAGCCATTGCTGAACATCCTTCCCATGCACCATATATCTCTGAGCTGGTGGTGATGCCCTGCAGAGTAAGAAAAATGACAAAAAAAGATAACAGAACAAACCTTGAGCCTGCACTGTATTGTGGGTCATATGCAGAAAAAAATAGGCTATGTTTTTGATTTTGAAACATCTGCAGTCATCAGTCTCTTCAAGGCATCCTTGAGCTCCTGGTTCTTCATGCTATAGATGAGGGGATTCATTGCTGGAGGCACCACTGAGTATAGAACTGCCACGACAAGATCCAGAGATGGGGATGAGATGGAGGGGGGTTTCAGGTAGGCAACCATGCCAGTACTGACAAACAGAGAGACCACGGCCAGGTGAGGGAGGCACGTGGAAAAGGCTTTGTGTCGGCCCTGCTCAGAAGGCATCCTCAGCACAGCCCTGAAGATTTGCACATAGGACAATACAATGAAAATAAAACAACCAAATACAAAAGAAAGACTGAAAACAAGTAGCTCAACTTCCTGGAGGTAGGCATCTGAGCAGGAGAGCTTGATGATCTGGGGAATTTGACAAAAGAATTGGTCTACAGAGTTGCCTTGGCAGAAGGGAAGGGAAAATGTGTTGGCCGTGTGCAGGACAGCATTGAGAAAGCCACTGCTCCAGGCAGCTGCTGCCATCTGGGCACAGGCTCTGCTGCCCACGAGGCTCCCGTAGTGCAGGGGCTTGCAGATGGCAACGTAGCGGTCGTAGGCCATGATAGTTAGAATTGAATACTCTGAACCAAAGAAGAAGACAAAAAAGAGAACTTGAGCAGCACATCCTTGATAGGAGATGGCCCTGGTGTCCCAGAGGGCATTGGCCATGGCTTTGGGCAGAGTGGTGGAGATGCAGCCCAGGTCGAGGAGGGCGAGGTTGAGCAGGAAGAAGTGCATGGGGGTGTGGAGGCGGTGGTCACAGGCTACGGCGCTGAGGATGAGGCCGTTGCCCAGGAGGGCAGCCAGGTAGATGCCCAGGAAGAGCGCGAAGTGCAGGAGCTGCAGCTCGCGCGTGTCTGCAAATGGCAGCAGGAGGAACTCACTCACAGAGCTGATGTTGGGCATTTTCTGACATTGAACACGGCTGCCTGTTTGAGAGAAAACAGTAGAAAAAGTTAAAAAAGATTTCTTTGAGGAAGAACTATTGCAAGCCTTAGAGTACCCCCCAGTCCAAGGCTCAGTATGTGAAGACATTTTCTGCAGCTCTCTTCCTTGAGCTGTGGCTGGTGTTAGCTGAGAGTGACACTGGAAGAATGGGTAGTTGTGGGCTCCCTAGAGTTCCTTCCTCCTGTGCAGTAGGAGGAAAGCAGGAACATGAGGGAACCTCAAGTGCCTTCTACTTGTCAGTTGTTGCAAACAACTCAGCTGAGTGCAGAGCTGAGCTGTAGGTATTTTGTTTGCTTTATTCTATCCCAGTAGGCCCTGCAATGCTTAGGATAGGAATTGGGTTGCTGAATGTCCTCAAATTTCCTGTGCATTCCTCTTGATACCCTGTGGGAGTGTCCCTTGGTGAAGATCAAGCAGAGCAGCTCTGCCCAGCAGTCCTGTTCTTAGCTGCCCTGTGTCACCCCTATATGAGTTGCAGGACCATCCCGTTAGACTGTTTCCCTGAAAAAACGGAGAAGACACTGGAGAAGGCTGCTGAGGGAGGAGGGCCACAGAAAGCCAGACGGAGCTTGTGAGCTTGTCTTCTTTTCCATGGCTGCAAGAACTATGAGGCAGCTGACAGAGAGCCTGACATGGCCTGCTCGAGCAGGGTGTTCTGGGCAGACCAGGGAGACCTGGCCTATGGCTATACATGAGGTTTCTGCCAGATTTCCTCACCTCGCACTGCAACCCAGCAGGACTCTCAAAGCCTACTGCATTGCCCACTGCCCTCCCAGAAACAAGACCCAGCAGGAGGAGACCCCTCCAGGACCTGCAGCTGCACGGCCCTGCAGCCAGACACTTACCTTGTCAAGGGCTGTGCAGGTTTCTCCTGCAGGCAGCTCTCAGCATCCTCCCACACCCAGCTGCCTCCAAGCCCTCTCTCCTTCTCTCCTCTCTGTGTGCCAGCTGCGGTCAGAGCCCCCAGCCCTGCTGCGCTGTGCAGAGGAGCTGCTCCTGGCCACAGCTGTCTCTCTGCACCAGGGTCCTCTTGCCACAAGCTCTCTCTGTCCCATGAACCTGGCCCAGCTCAGCAGCACAGCACCAACCAAAGGCACTGCAATCACCCCTCTGGGGGCTTTGCTGATGAGCCCACAAACCTCAGGCCCTCAGAGACAATTGAAGACATCTCTCCAGAAGTCCAAGTCAGAGGCAAGTTTCCTGCAGTGTCCCCCTGAGGGCCAGCACTGACACAGCCTCCCTTGGAGCTCGTTAGAGCAGAACCCTGGAGGCATTGAGGACAAGGAGACAAAGGCAATGTGAAGGTGACACTGAGGTATAGACAAACTGGATGTGTGTCACCAAGCACAAGGGCCAGGCCTTGACCCCTGTCCTCTGGGAAGGAAGATCCTTTCCCTTCACATCTTCCACAGGACCCTTCCTGGTCAGTAGGAGATGGGGATGTGCATGGCCAAGTGCAGGAGAATGGTATGAGCCCTGCCTGGTTCATGGGTGGCGGCAAGGAGGCAATGAGGCCCTGGTGCTTTAATGAGAAGCTGTGTCCTCATAGGCCTGAGTAACAGAGACAACAGCCATAGCTGCCCCTTTGGCTACAGCTTAGGAGGAGATATGTTAAAATCATTGTGATGGGGCCTCATTGATTCATTTCAACGTTGTACAGAACCTCAGAAGTTTCATACCACTGCTCTTCTCATGGCATCACACTGCCCACCCCATCCCACAGACCCCAGGAAGAGCCCTGACACAGATGTCGGAGTGCAGGATCTCCCCTCCCACTTCCAGGGATGAGGCCTCTTCTCCTTCATTAGAAGAATACAAGACTTTTCTCAGCACAGTGCTTTGCCTGTCTTTAACCATGGCCTCCAATTATCTGCCCTAACAAGGCCCTGGGGAGGCTTCATTAGTAACAGCCCTCCATGGGGCCCATTAATACTCCAAGTCACTTCAGCTTTTCCTCCCGACTTCACTTTCTCTAGCAGTTGCATTATTCTCCTCTCAGTACCTGAGCGTCATAGCATCAGACCAAAATACACCATGGTACTCATTAAAATGCAGAAACTCCTGACATCTCTTCCATAGTTTTCTTCATGACTTCAAGACTTGTACAGCTAATGGCAGAGCTTGCATGAAGTAGTTAAGGAAGAAGATTTCAAAAAAGCAGCTAATACTAATATTTTTTTGTTTTAAAGGCTGAATTTTACTGCATTTCAGTTTTGAGCATCATTCTCCTATTGCTATTGATCCAGGGGGACTTCTTTGGAGACTTTCATTGGGAAGAAAAACAGTCTGGAGGTCTGACACCTCCACTGCCAGCAGTAGTCTTTGTCCCTGTAACTGTAGCACAGTTCAGCACATGAAAAGCTTTCTAAGATAATCAGGGAAAATATAAAAAATAATAAAATAAAATAAAATAAAATAAAATAAAATAAAATAAAATAAAATAAAATAAAATAAAATAAAATAAAATAAAATTGAAATGACCGTTTGATCCTGAGAAATTCTAAATGAATCTTAGTAGACAACTGGACATCCATGGTCTCTCTTTGGTCTTCTGTGGAAAACTCAGGGTGAAAAGTGAAAAAAAAAATCTTCCTGTGGCTGTAGCTGTACCCATGAGCTTGGCTTCTTTTGGGAAATTGTCCCCCTCCAGCCACACAAACCTAAACTGAGTAAAGTGAAAAGAGCTGCCCAGTCAATAGAGCAGGGAAAAATCCTACTTCCTGTGCTGTAGATGCAGAAGGCAAAAAGAATTGCATTGTGCCTGACACTACTCTGGGACGTGTCACCCAGGTCAGGCAACTTTACCTTAGTGCTGACAAGTCCATCACTAAACTACGCTCCCAAGCTCTACATCTACACCTTGGCTCTCCAGTCGATGACCCAGCTCATGGATGGCAATCAGGGAGTCTCGGTTAGCATGACGCTGCCTCAGGTGCGCCACCATGGTAGCCATTGGCACCTGCTGTTCTTCACCCCTCAGCAAACCCCCAACAGAAGGGTTCTGTGGAAGGCCAAGCAAGGTAGACAACTGTTTCATGTCCTTTGTCTCCAAGGCAGCTATGTCAAAGCCCCACCTTGGAACTTTGAAATTCCCTCTCCTGAAGCAGCCTATGTCGAGGACGCACGTAGCCTCCGGGCCAGTCCCAATGGGGTGCTTTGGCCATTCCTTCCCAGTTAGACTCACTTCAGCCTCCAGTACAGTTAACTTTTGGGATCCCCCTGTCACTCCAGATATACAGGTGGACCTCTTTCTAGCTTGATGGCATTAGGGTACACTGTGCACTGGTGTCTAGTAGAGCCTGATACATTTTGTGGGTCTGATGTGCCAGGCCATAATAATAATTATATCTGTGTCTATTATAATAATAATAATAATAATAATAATAATAATGATGATGATGATGATGATGATGATGAAATATATAATAACAATTTATTGCTATTGTTGTTGTTATCATTATTTCCTTTGTGTCCTATTAATCTGCTTTTATATCAACTCATAATATTTTACTTTTTTTTTGTTTTTTCTCCCTCTTCTCTCCTGCAGTCCATTGGATGAATATCTGTACAGTTCTGAGCTGCCTGCTGGGTCAAACCACAGCAAGGCTTTTTGGTGCCTAGCATGGAGCACAAAGGTTGAGATGACAGAGCTGACCACAGCGTTTTAAAAGTAAATTGTTAAAAGCATTAGATCAGTTTACCAGTTGCTGATCACAGTATTGATATTTTTGATCTGGGGTCTCTGGTGCTTGTTTTCAGAATTGTGTTGTACAGCACATTACTAATTGTCATCCATGGTGTGCTCTTTATCAGTTCCGGGGGCTGGTTTAAGGTTACTGTTTTGCTGTATTGGATAACGCTGACTTATGACAGGATAAAATAATTGCTGCCTCCATACCTCAGGAACCATCTCTTCATCTCTTAGAAATTATTTAGAGTTACACTCTTTTAAACTCTTTGCCTTTTCTCCTTGGGGAGTAAACCTATGCAGGGTGGGTGGAACTGGGATGGACAGTGGGGGATGCTTTTCACCACTTCTTCCCTCTCCCTTTCTCCTTCACCTCCCCCTTCTCCTCCAGGACAGGCATATAGCCTGTCCAAAGCCACTCCAAACCCTGCAACAGGCCCTGCAGGCACTCCAGCTCCTGAGGTGGGCCCAAAGTTAAATTGACACTCGTGACAGGCCCTATAGCTACTCCCAAACCTGCGATAGGCACTGCAGCCACTCCAACTCATCCAAAAGGCCCTGCAGCCAGAACAACTCCAGTGATGGGCCCTGCAGCCACTCCAGCACCTGCAATGGGCCCCATGGCTGGGCCAGAGAACCAGCCTGTGCCAGTATCGGTTGCCTCTTTATGCAAGAGAAAACAATGGGTGTAAAAGTCAGTTTTTCTTTAGAAAGGAAAGAAACTCAGGCACCGAGACAAGAAAGGAAGAGGAAGAAGAGGCAGGTTTCTCCTAAGCTGGGCCATCATAGAAGCAGGATGACGAAGAAGAAGAGGTCATATAAGCATCAGAAACCATGTGATCCCTATCCCAGTGTAAGCTACGAGACATGGGAAAATATTTTAGCCATCATCTCGGTGAGCACATTGTCAGCTGGCTGCTCCAGTGCTGAGAGAAGGGGGCTAACAGTCTGGATTTAGAGGGCAGGGAAGCCAAGCAGCTGGGATCCTCCTGTAGGTGAGGGGTGATTGAGAAAGCCAGTGGAAAAGGGCACAAGGAACTCTCAGGCCTGAAAGAAAGGTATCCCTTGAAGGAAGATCTTCTATGTCAACCAGGCAAGTGGACCACCATGCAGAGGGGTATCCTGTACCTGAGGGAATTACCCATGCTGAAGGCGATTTGTAGAAACCTAGAAAACTAACAGCTGTCCAAAGATCCAGATGAAGTCAAGTACACATGACCCATGTGACAGAAGTTTGTAGAGAGCGCACCATAATCATATGCCAATTCGTTGGCAGTAATGACCAGGAAAGACCAAGAGGAACCCATGGTGGATGAATCGGCTAGCCAGCTATGGCATTACAAAGAAAGTCTCTCTTCTTCCCTACGAACCTGTGTCTCGTCTATGGAGAAACTGTCTGAGTAGGTCCAAGAACTACAAGAGAATACATCTTCCTCCCCACCTGTAAGAACCAATACCTCAGCTCTCAGGTGTAAGTGTCCCTCTACTCAAGAAAGGTGATATAGTGGGTACATACCACGTGCAGCTCTGTGGTTTTAACTGTGTGATGACAACAAAGCCATGAGTAAATGGGATGGAAAATCTACCTCCATCCTAGAGGCATGGATACATGAAGTGCAAGGAAAACATTCACAAAAAGTGGTTCTTCTGAGAAAATTTCTGCTCCTGTTTCTAGCAGGCAGTCCTCCAAACAGAGTAATGAATACTATGAGCAGGACTATAGGGGCTCTACCTCCAGCCAGGGGGGAGGAAGGGGGCAACTGGGTGTATTGGACTTTGAGGATTCCATGGCCTGGCACATCAGACCCACAGAAGATGCAAGGCTCTAGTGGACACCAGTGCACAGTGTAGTGCTAAAAGGGCCAAAACCCATTTGCATTTCTGGAATGACGGGAGAATCCCAGTAGCTAACTGTATTGGAGGCTGAAGTGAGTCTAATGGGAAAGAGTGGCAAAAGCAACCCCTTGAGACTGGCCCAGAAGCTCTGTGCACCCTTAGAATAGACTCCTTCAGGAGAGGGTACTTCAAAAATGCAAAGGTTTACCTTTAAACAGTTGTCTACCTTGCCCACTCTCTCACAGGACCCTTCTGCTCTGGAGGTGCTGATGGCCAATGAAGAGCAGGTGCCAATCGCTACCACAACAGTGCACCTGAGGCAGTATTGCACTGACAGAGACTCCCTGATTCCCATGCATGACCTGGTTCATTGACTGGAGAGCCAAGGAGTGATCAGCAAGGCTCTCTCACCTTTTAATAGTCCCATATGGACAGTGCAAAATTCTAATGGGGAGTGGAAGATAATGGTGGACGTCTGTGGACTGAATGAAGTCCCACCACCGCTGATTTTGATGTAAAATAAAGTAAGGTCAAAGGACCTACACAGGAGATCCTGAGGCAGGCTGGCCAGGTTCAGGGGGACCCCTGCTTGGGGACGGGCTGGGTATTGGTCAGTGTGTGGTGAGCAATTGCACTGTGCATCACTTAATTTATTAAACTACATTATCATCATCATCAGCAGCAGCAGCAGCAACATCTCTTCCTTTCTTTTGCTATCAAAAAGTCGTTATCTCAACACATGATCATTTCGGGGGTGAGGATGAGCAATGTGGTGCTGAGCTTTCTGCCAGGATAAAGCACAACATGCTTGACAACCACAGTCCAACAGCACAAATCACACTTTCAAAAGTCAGTCTCTGGCATCTACAGAGAGAAGCCTTCCTCTGAGACCAGGCCTGTCTCTGCAGGGGCAGTGCCTGTGCTCAGGGGTGCAGAGGAAAAGAGTCCCATCCCAGCAGCACGGCCAGGGAGCACCAGCGCTTGGGGCATGCAGAGCTGCTCTCTTGCCACTGCCGCCCTGTCCTGCTGAGCCCTGCTGGTGGGGTCAGGCCCGGCTGCTCCTGCAGCTTGGTGCCAGTGCTGCTGTGGGGCTGTGCTGGGACTGCAGGCAGGGACAGGCAGTGGGCACGGCAGTGGCACAGCTGGCCTCCACTGCAGCACTTCCCTCCTAAGGGGGGATCTCCTCCAAGGTGGACTGAGCAGAGCTCAAGTGCTCAATCTGGTGTGAGCAGGCAGAGGAGAGCTCTGCAGCCCCATGGCACACATAAACCCCAGCAAAGGAGACTGGTGAGTGATTCCTTGCAGCCCTGGGGCAATGGCAGTGACCCCATGAGCTGGGTCTGCCTCCCAGCCTGCCCAGCACGGCCCTGCAGAGTGCCCCATGCCCCCGGCACAACAGCCCCCTCGCTCTGCAGAGCAGCACCACCAGCTGGGGCTGGGGCTGCAAGGGAGCTTCCCCTGAGTGTCTGCTAGGCCAGCTTCAGGCTTCTGGACTTGAGTGTGATCTCCACTGTGCATTAGGAGCTGAGAGACCACCAACAGGCGTGGGGCTGGAACATTGCCTGCAAGGTCCCTCCTGCCCTAGCACCTCACAGGACTGGCACGGAACTGGCTCCTGAGTGTCAGAGAGGCTGGGAGCCCAGCAGGTGTGTCATGGGCTTGGAGGATCACCACCAGATCATTTCTAGCTGGGCAGGTCCTGGCCCAAAAAGGGGGTGTTTTGTAGGTCTGGTGTTATATGCTCAGTGGTGTATGAGAAGCACTAAGTCCAGCGAATGGCTATTAAATGGCCTGTGAGGTGAGCTCTCTCTGAAGTAGCTGACAGGTCACCCTTGACTCCTGGCTGGGATCTGTGCCTTTAGGCTCACATCTGCCAGTGTCCATGGTAGGGCAGCAGAAGGCACTTGCTGTGCATGTAGTTTCTGAGATCAGCTCCTTCTAAGTACCTGGTAGGCCCCATAGTGGAAGAGGTCTTGGATAGGGGTTGTCATGTCAGAGGTGTCAGCTTTTGCCTGAAGTCATCCTTTAGGACTGCTTTCAGTTTTCGACACAGAGGGGGCCACTGCCTCCAAGACGCTTGGGGCAAACTGAACCATGCATGAGGGTTTGGAAAAAGATAGCCTGGGTGCACAGAAGCCATTCTGTATCCAAAAGTTGGAGGCAGGAAACAAAATTTTGAGGTGGTACAAGAGCTGCTGGGCACATTGTGCAGGGTTCAGCTACAGCCTTTGTGTTCTTTTCCATCCTGACTTAGAGGTCATGTCAGTTTCAAAAAAGGTGTAGCCAACAGATGTGAGGCAGATACTCTGAGATCATGAAGGCCATCAGAACACTGCCCGTATGAAGATGACTGAAATGGAGAAGTCAGGAAAAGACTGGCCAGGAGAGATGTGAGATTTGAGGGAGGAAAGAGGAGCTTGGCTAGCAGAAATTAATGATTTCTGTGAGGTTAGAACATTCAGGCAATGTTGATTCTGCTGGAACTGTGACTTAAAACAGTCATGTAAAGCCCTTCCCCTATTTTAACCAGACATTAATTCCCACACAGAAATGCTACTCCACACCCTGACAGGAATCCACTATTCTTATGCCTGACCTCAAAGTATCCCTTCAAGACAAAACTCAGCCCATAGCCCCTCTCCCTTACCTTTACTCTCTTGCTCACCCTGATCTGATCAGCTTGTGGGGCACAAGGAGGAGATGGGTGGGAATGCTCTGAGGAGCTCAGCTCTGCCTCAGCATCTCCTGCCCCAGCAGCAGGAATGTGACTGTGGCAGGGACTGTGAGGTCACTTCTGTCTCTGTACTTGATAGGGCAGCAGCAGCAACGTGTCAAGGAAAGGGACTGGGAGGTCATTTAACTCTGATCTAGCTGACAGGTCATCCTTGGCTTCTCCCTGGGAGCTGCACTTCTGGGCTGACATCTGGCAGTGGCCCTGCTAGGCCAGCAGAAGGCACCTGCTTGGCATGCTGACTGGGGGATCTCCTCTGCCTCCAGACCCAGGACGACCCAGGCAGAAAGAAGGTGAAAACATGGGTTGTCCTGTCCCTTCTGCTTGAGTCCATGACTGCACAGCAGCAGGCACAAGGCTTGGCTGTGTCTAGCCAAGAAGCTGCAAGGCCAGCAGCAGGCCCCTGGCTTGGAAGCTGCTGCTGAGGTGACTTGTGTCTGCTTGGCTGAGAGGCCGCAAGGAACCTGCTGGGTTGGGATGCCTACTTCAGGAGTGGTTTCCTACCAGATAGAGCTTTCTGTTCTAGTAGAAAAAAACAGAAGAGAAAAAAACATCCACAAAGTGTTCCATGGTAGGTTGGCACTGGTCACAAGGAGGGAGAAATGTCCCTCAAAGGGTCATGCTGTTGTGCCAGAGGTCACCCTCTGATCAGACCCTGTCTTTGTGTTTCAAGGAACAGCTGGTGAGGGCTGACGAGACATCAGCGAAAGCAAGGGATGAAAGCAAGATGCTGAATTGAGATGGGTGTCTCAAGACTTCAAGAAAATAGGGCAATGTGTGGGACAGCATAGGAAAAGCTACAGAGGAGAAGGCAGAGGGTGCTGGTAAAAAGGGAAGGCCCAACAGCCGTGAAGGTTTTTCCCCTTGGCAGTAGCTTAGGAGGAGATATGTTATACTCATTGCAATGGGGCCTCATTGATTCCTTGCAACCCTGTGCAGCAGCTCAGAGGTGTCATACCACTGTTCTTCTCATGGCATCACACTGCCCACCACAGCCCACAGACCCCAGGAAGAGCCTTGAGCCAGATGTGGGGGTGCAGGATCTCCCCTTCCAGTGGCTGGGGTCAGGCCTTGGCTCTTCTGCTTCACTAAAACCAACAAAGAGTTTTCTCAGCACAGTGCTTTGCCTGTCTGCAATCATGGCCTCCGATTATCTGCCCTAACTAGTCCTTGGGGAGGCTTTGTTAGTAACAGCCCTCAGAGGGGCCCATTAATACCCCAAGTCACTTCAGCTTTTCCTTCTGACTTTACTTTCTCTAGCAGTTGCATCGTTCTCCTCTCAGTACCTGAGCTTCATAGACTCAGCACCACAATACACCATGGAACTCATTAAAATGCAGAAATTCCAAACATCTCCTCCATAGTTTTCTTCAAACCTTCACGCCTTTTGCAGCTAACTGCAGAGCTTGCATAACATGGTTCAGGGAAAAGATTTCACAAAGCAAAAAATAATAATATTTTCTTGTTTCAAAGGCTGAATTTTGTTGCATTTCCGTTTGAAGCATCATTCTCCTATTGCTACTGATCCAGGGTCACTTCTTTGGAGACCTCCATAGGGAGGAAAAGCAGAGTCTGGTGGTCTGACACTTCCACTGCAAGTAGTGGTCTTTGTCCCTGTAACTGCAGCACAGTTCAGCACATGAAACCCTTTCTAAAACAAGTCACATTTTTTTGGGGACAGGATAATATATTATAAAATAAAATAAAATAATATAAAATAAATTTAAATAAAAAAAAAGAAAAGAAAAGAAAATATAAAATAAAATAAAATAAAATAAAATAAAATAAAATAAAATAAAATAAAATAAAATAAAATAAAATTGAAATGACCATTGGAACCAGAGAAATTCAAATTAAATATTAGTAGGTACCTGGTCATCCATGGTCTCTCTTGGGTCTTCTGTATAAAACTCAGGATGAAAAGTAAAGACATTTACTTTTTGTACCCTAGTCTGTTGTCCAGTCAATAGACTAGGGCAGTCCTACTTCCTGTGCTGTAGATGCAGAAGGCAAAAAGAATTGCAGCGTACCTTACACTACCCAAGTACGTGTAACCCAGGACAAATCTTACAAGGAGCAGCTGAGGGAGCTGGGCTTGTTCAGCCTGGAGAAGAGGAGGCTCAGGGGTGACCTTTTTGCTCTCTACAGCTACCTCAAAGGAGGCTGTAGCGAGGTGGGGGTTGGTCTGCTCTCTCACGTGCCCAGTGACCGGATGAGGGGGAATGGGCTAAAGTCATGCCAGGGGAGGTTTAGGTTGGAAATTAGGAAAAACTTCTTTTCTGAGAGGGTTGTTAGGCATTGGAATGGGCTGCCCAGGGAAGTGGTGGAGTCACCATCCCTGGAGGTCTTTAAAAGGTGTTTAGATGTAGTGCTTAGTGATATGGTTTAGCGGAGGACTGCTTAGTGTTAGGTCAGAGGTTGGACTAGGTGATCTTGGAGGTCTCTTCCAACCTAGATGATTCTGTGATTCTGTGATCGTCTAGTCAAACCTTATTCTATGGACAGGGACAATTTCCATTAGATTAGGTTGTCCAAAGTCACTTGCCAACTGGCCTTGAACAAGGGCTCACCTTTCTGCGTTAGAGTTTAAGCAACGGTTTGTTGGGAGGATTTGGTGTTCTGCATAGGGTGTCAGGTCTGTGGCTGGGGTATGGACAAGCTTCGTGGTTTATGGTTTTCTTTAGGTCTGCCAAGAAGTCGTCTAGGGTTAAAGAAAGTGTTTTAATGCTAGTGCTAAGGGAAGAGATTAGGATGAGCAAGAGAGTAAAGGTAAGGAAAGGGGCCATGTGCTGAGTTCTGCTTGAAGGGATACTCTGAGGTCAGGTATTACTGCAGGGGATTTCTGTCAAGGTGTTGGAGCAACATTCAGGTTTTGGGATTAGGGTTACTGGTCAAAAAAGTGTAAGTGTTTTACATGACTGTTTAAAGCCAGTTTTAAAGCACCATCAATATTGCATGAAACCTCTTACCTCTACAAAATCGTTAATTTCTGCTTCCCGAACTCCTCTTCCCTCCCCCAAATCTCACTTCCCTCTTGGCCAGGCTTCTCCTGTCATCCTCATATTGGTTTTCTTATTGGGATCAGCTTTCTGATGGCTTTCATGATCTCAGAGTATCTGTCTCACTCTGCTGGCTACTCTGTTCCTGAGACAGAGGTGGTGGTGTAGTCAGTAGGGAAAAAGGCACAAAGTTCTGTAGGAGCATCCTGCACGTGCCCATCAGCTCTGCACCTCCACAAAAGTGTACATCCTATGAAGAAGTGTTGGTTCCAAAATGACTCCTATGGATCCAGGGTAACAGTTTGCAGGCCTTCATGCAGGTTTACCTCCCCGCAGACATCTTGGAGGCAGTGGCCGCCTCTATGGAGAAAACTAAAAACAGCTTTGAGGTATGAGTTTAGTCAAAATTTGAGATCTCTGACATGACAACTAGAGGTGTTGCTCTGCAGAGCGAGGGGGCTGTGGTGCCCAGGGCATGGGGGCACTCTGCAGGGCCGTGCTGGGCAGGCTGGGAGGCAGATCTAGCTCATGGTGTCACTGCCATTGCCCCAGGGCTGCACGTAATCACTTGCCAGGCTCCTTTGGTGGGGCTGCTGCGTGCCATGGGGCTGCAGAGCTCTCCTCTGCCTGCTCACACCAGACTGAGCACTTGAGCTCTGGTCAGCCCACCACTGGGTCAATGGCAGTGATATTTCCTTGTTTCTCACAGCCTTCTCCCGTGTCTTTCTGATTGCCCTTCCCACTGCCCAGCACTGCCTCCCAGGTGGGAATAAGTCAACCTTCAGAAGGGCCTTTGGGCTTCCTCAGTCATCCTGCTGCTTATTAGGACCTTCCTGACTCCCCACAGAGCTCAGAGGGAGCCTTGTTGTCCGCTGTGTGGCCCTGCACTGGCTCTGTCTGGGACAGAGTTAGTCTCTGCAGAGCAGCCCCTGTGGTGCTGTGTTTTCAATATGTGACCGTACTGGGTATGGCTTGGATGGAGTTAACTTTTCCTGTAGAAGCTCACCCAGTGTTGTGCTCTGCTTGAGTAGCTAGAACAGCACTGGTATCACAGTTGTGTTTTGTCTACTGCTGAGCAATGCTGTCACAGCATCAGGAATCCCTCTAATTCCCCCTCCCCAAAGAGCCAGCAGGCTGCGGGTGCGCAAGAGACAGGGAAGGGACATCACCAGGGCAGCTGACCTAAACCAGCCACAGAGATATTCCATATCATATGATGTCACACTCAGCAATAGAAGGTGGAAAATGGAAGGAGAAGGGAGAGGTGGGCTCCCATTATGAAAATGTCTGTCCTCCTGAAAATCAGCTGCATCTATTGAGGCCCTGTTTCAAGGAAGTGGTCAAGCATCACTGTCACAAATAGATTTTGCTATTATTTTATATATATATACATATATATATATATTTAAATAGTTTCTTTGCTAGTTCACAGGAGATGGGAATACACTGCAGCTGAGACCTATGAATTTCTGTTCGCTTCTTTATTGTCTATAGCTACACAGAAAGCCTGGCTTTACATATACATGAGATGATTAGGAAAAGTAAAGAGATAAATGAACAGGTAGGAGGCTAACAATGACATTAATTAAATCCACTCCACAACTTGAAGAACCTATTTATCAAGAAAAATAAAACCAAATTACTTTCCTAACTGTTTCTGAGATAAACTCGGAATGTAAAGGAACATTATAGTTTCTTAAGAAATATGTATTCAAACAATTTCCTCAGTGCATCCTTGAGCCACTGGTTCGTCATGCTGTAAATGAGGGGGTTCAGAGCTGGAGGCAACATGGAGTACAGAAAAGATACTGCAAGGTCCAGAGATGGGGAGGAGAATGAGGGGGGCTTCAAGTAGGCAAACATGATAGTGCTGACAAACAAGGAGACCACGGTGTCGTGGTTCCGCTCGAGTGGGCAGCCAAGCTCCACCACAGCCGCTCTCTCACTCCCCCTCCTCAAAGAGGAATGGGGAGAAAATATGTGAAAAGGGCTCAAGGATTGAGATAAGGACGAGAAAATCACGCAATAATTATTGTAACGGGCAAAACAGACTCGGCATAAGGAGATAGTAAGATTTATTGCCTATTACTAACAAGCGAGAGAAGTGAGAAAACAAAGGAAAAAGCAAACCAAAAGCACCTTCCCCCCCATCCACCCTCTTTCACCTCCTTCCCCCGAGCGGCGCAGGGGAACGGGGGAATGGGGGTTATGGTCAGTCTACAGCACTTCTTCTCTGCCGCTCCTTCTCGGTCACTCTCGTCCCCTGTGCTGTGGGGTCCCACCCACGGGATGCAGTCCTTGATGAACTGATCCGGCATGGGCTTCCCACAGGCAGCAGCTCTTCCAGAACTGCTCCAGATATGGGTCCGTACCACGGGGTCCATCCCTCAGGAGAAAACTGCTCCAACCTGGCTCCCCTACGGGCAGCAGCTCCTGCCAGATCACCTGCTCCTGCGTGGGCTCCTCTCCACGGGCTACAGGTCCGGCCCGGAATCTGCTCCGGCAGGGGTCTTCCACAGGCGGCAGCCTCCGTCGGTGCAGGGCCACCTGCTCCACCATGGTCTCCTCCACGGGCTGCAGCGTGGAACCCTGCTCCACCGTGGTACTCCATGGGCTGCAGGGGGACATCCTGCTTCACCATGGTCCTCACCACAGGCCGCAGGGGACTTCTGCTCCGGCGCCTGGAGCACCTCTCCCCCTCCCTCTACACTGATCTTGGCCCCTGCAAGGCTGTTCTCTCACTCCCGGCTGCTGTCTGGCGCAGCGTTTTTTCCCTGTCTTAAATATGCTCTCACAGAGGCGCAAAACAACATTGCTTATTGGCTCAGCTCTGGAAAACAATGGGGCCCTTCCCAAACATGGGGCAGCTTCTAGATCTTTCTCACAGAAACCACCCCTGTGGCTCCCTGCTACCAAAACCTTGCCAAGTAAACCCACTACAGCCTGTCAGTCTGACTTGTTGTGAGGGAAACTCATGGAGAAGATTATCTTGTGTACCATCGCACAACACTTTCAGGACAACCAGTTAATGAGGCCCAGTCAGCATGGGTTTTTCAAAGCCAGGTCCTGCTTGACAAATCCGATCTCCTTCTAAGACAAGGTGATGTGCTCAGTGGACAAGGGAAAGGCTGTGGATGTGGTCTACCTAGACCTCAGCAAGGCTTTTGAAACTGTTTCCCACAGCATTCTCCCAGAGAAACTGGCTGCTCAAGGCCTCATGGATGTACAATTCATTGGGCTAAAAACGGGCTGGGTGTCCAGGTCCAAAGTGTCGTGGTGAATGGATGCAAAGGCAATTGCAGGCCAGTCACTAGTGGCATTCCCCAGGGCCCAGTACTAGGGCCAGCTCTCTTCAATATCTTCAACACGGATCTGGACAAGGGGATCGAGTGCACCCTCAGTAAGTTTGCAGGTTACGCCAAGTTCAGAGAGAGTGTTGATCTGCTCGAGAGTAGGAGGGTTCTGCAGAGGGATCTGGATAGGCTGCGCCCATGGGATGAGGCCAACTGTGTGAAGTTCACAAGGCTAAGTGCTGGGTCCTGCACTTGGTGAACAACAACCCCATGTAATTCCACAGGCTGGGGGAAGAGCATGTGGAGAGCTGCCAAGCAGAAAGGGCCCTGGGGATAGTGGTAGATAGTCGGTCAAATATGAGCCAGCAGTGTTATCAGGTAGCCAAGAAGGCCAATAGCATCCTGGCTTCTACCAGGAATACTGTGGTCAGCAGGAGTATGGAAGTGATTGTCCCTCTGTACTCAGTCCGGGTAAGCTCACACCTCAACTACTGCATTCAGCTCTGGGACGCCGAGCAAAAGAAGGGCACAGGTCTATTTGAATGAGTTCAGAGGAGGGCCACAAGGATGATCAATGGGCTGGAGCACCTCTCCTATGAAGGCAGGCTGAGGGAGTTGGGGTTGTTCAGCCTGGAGAAGAGAAGGCTCCAGGGAGACCTCACAGTGGCCTTCCAGTGCCTAAAGGGGCCGACAGGAAAGCTGGGGAGCAGCTTTCACAGCGTCATTGCAGCATCATTGCAGCATCACCTCAGCGTCATCACAGCGTCATCAAAGACTCATCACAACATCATCACACTGTCATAACAGAATCTTTGCAATATCATCACAGCATCATCACAGCATCATCGCAGCATCATCACAGCATCATCGCAGAATAATTGCAGCATCATCACAGCATCATCTCAGTATCATTACAGAATCATCACAGCTTCATCACAGTGTCATCACAGCATCATCACAGCGTTATCACAGCATCATCACAGAGTAATCACAGCATCACCACAGCATCATCACATCATCATCACAGCATCATCTCAGTATCATTACAGAATCATCGCAGCATCATAACAGTGTCATCACAGCATCATCACAGCTGCATCATCATCCAGCCTCATCCCAGCATTCCCAGCCAGCTCCTCCTTGTGGCCTCGGATCTGATCACATACCTGTCACGTCACATGCCTCTTCCATTGCCATGGGACTGCTGCAGGACCTCACAGTCTCTGCCCTGCCCCACGGAGACAAAAAACTGAAGTTAGGGATAGGAGTGGGGTTGAAGCTGAGATGTGTTGTGTGCATGGTGGAGAGTTTTGGGAATTAGGTGTTCAGAGTAACATTTAGGGATTAGAGGTCACCTTCTAGGGTTAAGGGAATGGTAGGGCTTTGAGGGAAGGATCGGTGTTCTTCTCAAGATGCCTGCTCAATTTATAGGGGAAGATCAAGCTTTGGAGATTGGAGATTTGTTTAGTTCTTGACTAGGGGCTAGGGTGAAGGTGTCCTGGTTTCAGTTAGCACAGAATTAATTTTCTTCCTAGTAGCTGGTGGAATGCTGTGTTTTGGCTTAGAATGAGAAGAGTGCTGATAACACCCCGATGCTTTAATTGTTGCAGAGCAGTGCTTATACTAAGCCAAGGACATCTCAGCCTTTGCTCTGTCCTGCCAACGGGCAGGCTGGGGGGTGCAGTAAGAGCTGGGAGGGGACAGACCCAGGACAGGTGACCCAAACTAGCCAAAGGGGTATTCCATACCATCTGACGTCATGCTAAACAATATATAGGGGTGGCTAGCCGGGGGGAGGGGGCCGGACTGCTCGGGGTTAGGCTGGGCATCGGTCAGCGGGTGGTGAGCAATTGCATTGTGCATCACTTGTTTGTACATACTATTATTACTTTCATATTATCACCATTGTATCATCATTATTATTATTGTTATTATTATTTTGTTATTTTTTTTTCCTGTCTTATTAAACTGTCTTTATCTCAACTCACGGGCTTCACTTTCCATTTCTCTCCCCCGTCCCAGAGAGGGAGGGGGGAGGGTGAGCGAACGGCTGCGTGGTGTTTAGCTGCCGGTCGGGTTAAACCACGACAGAAGGCTGGCGTTATAATCCTTGGTTAGGCTTAATCATCCTTTTGCTCAGCCTTCTAGTAGAAGGGTTTGACATCTGCCTTTTCTAAGTCCTCAGGAATGACTTTGATCTATTTGTCCTTTCCAAGGTCTTTGAGATAGGTCTTATGACGACGTTAGCAGCTGCACCAGCACCTCTCTCACCCTTCTGAAACCAACTCTAAGCAACCTGAGGACTGGCCAGGGGGATGGTGAAATTTTGGGAAAGGGCTTGGTTAAAATCTCTGAGGAGAGCCTTTATGAGCTTCACATGGTCAATGATGGCAGTATCATAGATAATCATAGAAACATGGGATCATAGAATCATAGAATGATTTGGCTTGGAGGGGACCTAAAGATCTTCTTGTTCCACGCCCCCTGCTGTGGGCAGGGACACTTCGCACTAGACCAGGTTCCTCAAAACTCATTCCAACCTGTCCTTGAACACTTCCAGGGATGGGACGTTCACAGCTTTTCCAGAAAACCTGTTCCAGTGCCTCATCATCCTCAGAGGAAAGAATTTCTTCCATATATCTAAGTTAAACCTACCCTCTTCTAGTTTAATATCATTTCTCCTTGTCCCATCACTACACCAACAAAGACTGTCTCCCCAGCTTTCCTGTACGTCCTCTCTAAGCACTGGAAGGTTGCTCTAAGGTTTCTCCGGTGCTGAGTAGTACCAGTTCTCTCAGCATGCCTTCATAGCAGAAGTGCTCTAGCCCCTTGATCGCCTTTGTGGCCCTCCTCTGGACCTCTTCAAATTATTCCATGTACTCAAACTGCCGCGTTAAACCACAGAAGTCTTTTTGGCACACGGTGTGGGGCACAAAGGGTTGAGATAAGGACAGATCTTACCACAGAGTGCTAAAGTTAAATTGTTATAAGCATTAGACCAGTTTAATAGTTGCTGATCACAATGTCAACATTTTGGATCTCAGGTCTGTTGGGCTTGTTTTCAGAAATGTGTTGTATAGCACATTACTTACTGCATGTGTGCTCATTGTGCTCTTTATCATTTCTGGGTCTGGTTTAAAGTTATTTTGCTATGTTGTGTAGCACTGGCTTATGAGTCAGGAAAATTACTGGTCATGTGACAAATCTGTTCTTTGTACTGAGCATTGCCATCACCTCCATACCTCAGGAACCATCACTCAGAAACTATTAAGAATTACACTCTTGACTTTTTTGCTTTAGGGAGCCAATCTAGGGGGAGAAAAGGGAGGGACACTTCTCCACTTCTTCACTATCTCCTTCACTTCCCCTTCTCCTCCAGGCTAATTACAACAGCTCTACAAAGCTTAGAATATCCATGGGATGGTCCTATTGTGATGTCTCCTGAATGTGTTTCAACTGTTGTTTAAGGATAAGCAACTCTTGAAGAATGCCCTCCAGAGACCTGCCCCAAGGCAGGAGAGTTAGGAGTGGCAGGGAGCATGGGAGGATCTGGGCAGGCACCTAGAGCAGTGGGCACCTCCAGTGCTTTGGAACTTCCCCCCTGAGCACGTGCAGAATCCTTAAAAACTGCAGAAGTGCTTGAAAAGGAGGGGTTATCACCTTGGCAATTCCAAAGGGAATTCCAAAGGAAGCCTCAGTCAGTGTCACTCCAACCCCTGTGATGGGCCCTGAAGCTACTCCAACACCTCTGACATGTCCTGCAGCCACTCCAGCCCCTGTGACAGACCCCAGGTCTAGTCTGGGGCCTAGACCAGACCCCCCAGGTCTGCTCTTGCTAGGCCAGAGCACCAACCTTTGCCAGGTTCCACTGCTTCTACATGCAGGAGAAAACAGTGGGTGTGAAAATCAGGCTCCTGAGAATGGAAAAGAAATACTGCCCAGAAAAGAAAGGAGGGAGAAGAATGTTGATCTATGAAACCTTGACATAAACTTCCCCACGAGAGGGTACTTCCAAGATCCAAAAGGGTACAGGTGGAGTTTTGGGATAGCTGCCTTGGAGACAGAGGATGTTAAAGAGTTGTCTCCCTCACCCAGTCCCTAGGAGGACCCTTCCATTTATGCAGTGGTTGAAGGTCAAAGAAGAGCAGGTGCAGATGGTTAATGCAATGTTCTACCAGTTGGGGACAGGCTGGAGATCAGTCAGTAATGAGCAATTGCACTGTGCATAGCTTGCTTTGTACATAACGATAATAGTAATAAAAATAATTGCTATTATTATTCCTCTTCCCCTTCAGTACTTCAAACTGCCCTTACTACAACACATAAGCATTTGGGGCTGGGGGGTGTTGGCGTGAGCTAACAGCTGTGTGGTGCTGAGCTGCCTGCCAGGTTAAAGCACATCATGTTTGACAACCATACTCTAACAGTAGAAATAACATTTCTAAAAGTCATCTCTCCTGTGTTCAGAGAAGGCCAGTCGGTGATGAATTCAGTCTGCTTCAGACACCACACCCCAGCAGAGACCCTGCTGCTTTTGGGAGCTGTCAGCCCTGAGGCCTTGGGGACACCTCGAGGGAGCCCAAGGGCACAGAGCAACCTATGGAACGGTCGGGTGCTGTGCTGCTGAGCTGGGCCAGGCTCCTGAGCCCAAGGGGAGCTCCTGGCAAGAGGCATCGCTGTAGAGAGACAGCTGTGCCCAGGAGCAGCTCCTCTGCACAGCGCAGCAGGGCTGGGGGCTCTGACCGCAGCTGGCACACAGAGAGGAGAGAAGGAGAGGGCTTGGAGGCACTGAGGAGCACAACAACAGAGGGCAGTGTGTGGCAGGACACATCTGCAGGCTCTTGACACCGTGAGGCTCTGGCTGCAGGGCCATGCAGGTGGGTTTGCCAGAGGGGTCTTCTACAGCTGGCACATCTGATGGCTGATAGCATCTGTCAGGATGACTTTTACTCTACATTTAATGTGGAATAGAATGTGCTATACACAATGGCATTTATAAAAGGGCATTTCCAGAGGAAAACTGACGCTTGGTTAATCTGAAGAGGAAGGCTTTTTTAGTTTCTGTGCTTTCTGAATCTTGCAGTGCAGTGGAAGCATGGATGGGGGCTGTGAGCATGGACAGGGAGATGTGGGGTGTCGTGGTTTAACCCGGCCGGCAGCTAAACACCACGCAGCCGTTCGCTCACCCTCCCCCTCCCTCTCTGGGACGGGGGAGAGAAATGGAAAGTGAAGCCCGTGAGTTGAGATAAAGACAGTTTAATAAGACAGGAAAATAATAATAACAAAAGTAATAATAAGCCAAAACACAGCATTCCACCAGCTCCTAGGAAGAAAATTAATTCTGTTCTATCTGAAACTTCTGTTCTAACTGAAACCAGGACATGGGGACATAGAACCATCTCCAAGCAGAGAAATAGGAAGGCAGCAGAGACTTGGGCAGGTGGTGAGAGGGAGCTGCTGCCAGAAATGCTGTGCGAGGGAGGGCTCAGGCACCTCCCCGCAACCCCCTGCAGGGCAGAAGCCTTCCCTGGGACACCACCTGCTCTCCTCTCCCACCAGCACAGCCTCTGCCCTCAAGCCCCCAGTGTCCCCAGCAGGAGCTGCCTGCTCTGCAGGCAGATCTGCAGCACAGGAGGGTCTGCTGAGTGTCCGTCTGTCCCTCCCTGGCCTTGCCTCCCCTGGCAGCAGCACGCTGGCATTCCTCCTGGCTTCTCCAGCTGGCCGTGCTGCTGCTGATCTTGTTCCCAGGCTGTCTGGGGATGGGGGTTTCACATGCCCATTCCATGAGCCCTAGGAGTGTTTGGCTGGAAGAGGAGTATGGGGACAGGATGAGGGGTCTGGAGATGGGCACTTTGTGCCTGGATTCCTCTACTCTCAGCAGTGTTCAGGTTCTTCTCAGGTCAACCTCTGAATACAACTTTCCTGCAACACTCACATGGTGGCTGAGACCAGTATTGATGGACAGATTATCTGTCCTCACTAAAGGACACTGCACTATAGGGTCAGTCCCTTTTTCCCTTAGGATGCACAACATTTCCACTTATGTGCTGGACAAATGCCCAGGATTTCTGTTTTAGAAAAACTCAACAGGTGTGGTAGGTCAGTAACAACAAAAAATCTGACCCTATAAATTGAAAATTAAAAAAAATCATATATATATATCTGCTGTGAAGTTGGGTAACCGGGGAGCAACACTGGGGCAAGGTTCTTTGATATCAGGAGTGAAGTGAGTCTGAGATTGCCCCATGTTCCACCTTACCTCTGGCTATTGGGCATAACTGACTCTTGCATTGAATACAGAGGAGTCCCCTGCTCTTGGGGATACCCTCAGGCATCAGGAAGAACTCAGGAAAGATACCTACCAAATGTCTTTTTGGAAATGGACAATTTTCTGGCGATTCTAAATGAGAAATGGGATGAGTTTTTCTCTGATGAGTCTGTTGTACATTGTTACTATTCTTCCTCTTCTTTGTTCAGGATCACATCCCCAAAAAAGCAGATGTCCAACAGAAGCACCATCACCGAGTTCCTCCTGTTGGCATTCGCAGACACGCGCGAGCTGCAGCTCCTGCACTTCGTGCTCTTCCTGGGCATCTACCTGGCTGCCCTCCTGGGCAACGGCCTCATCCTCAGCGCCGTAGCCTGCCACCACCGCCTCCACACCCCCATGTACTTCTTCCTCCTTAACCTCGCCTTCCTCGACCTGGGATCCATCTCTACCACTGTTCCTAAAGCCATGGCCAATGCCCTCTGGGACACCAGGGCCATCTCCTATCAAGGATGTGCTGCACAAGTCTTCTTTTTCATCTTCTTCTTTGGTTCAGAGTTTTCCCTTCTCACTATCATGGCCTATGACCGCTATGTTGCCATCTGCAAGCCCCTGCACTACGGGAGCCTCGTGGGCAGCAGAGCTTGTGCCCAGATGGCAGCAGCTGCCTGGGGCAGTGGCTTTCTCAATGCTGTCCTGCACACGGCCAACACATTTTCCCTGCCCCTCTGCCAAGGCAATGCTGTGGACCAGTTCTTCTGTGAAATCCCCCACATCCTCAAGCTCTCCTGCTCAGATGCCTACCTCAGGGAAGTTGAGGCACTAGTTTTTAGTGTTTCTTTAGCCTTTTGTTGCTTTGTTTTCATCATGTTATCCTATGTGCAGATCCTCAGGGCAGTGCTGAGGATACCCTCTTCTCAGGGCCGGCACAAAGCCTTTTCCACGTGTCTCCCTCACCTGGCCGTGGTCTCCCTGTTTGTCAGCACTATCATGTTTGCCTACCTGAAGCCCCCCTCATTCTCCTCCCCATCCCTGGACCTTGCAGTATCTTTTCTGTACTCCATGTTACCTCCAGCAGTGAACCCCCTCATCTACAGCATGAGGAACCAGGAGCTCAAGGATGCACTGAGGAAATTGTTTGAATACATATTTCTTAAGAAAGTATAATGTGCCTTTACATTCCGAGTTTATCTCAGAAACAGTTAGGAAAGTAATTTGGTATTATGTTTCTTGATAAATATGTCCTCCACGTTGTGGAGTCGATTTAATTAATGTCATTGTTAGCCTCCTACCTGTTCATTTATCTCTTTACTTTTCCTAATCATCTCATGTATATGTAAAGCCAGGCTTTCTGTGTAGCTATAGACAATAAAGAAGTGAGCAGAAATTCATAGGTCTCAGCTGCAGTGTATTCCCATCTCCTGTGAACTAGCAAAGAAGCTATTTAAAAAAAAATAAATAGCAAAACTGTTTGTGACAGTGATGCTTGACCACTTCCTTGAAACAGGGCCTCAATAGATGCGTCTGATTTTTAGGAGGACAGACGTTTTCACAACGGGAGCCCACCTCTCCCCTCTCCTTTCATTTTCCACCTTCTATTGCTGAGTGTGACATCATATGGTATGGAATATCTCTGTGGCTGGTTTAGGTCAGCTGCCCTGGTGATGTCCCTTCCCTGTCTCTTGCGCACCTGCAGCCTGCTGGCTCTTTGGGGAGGGGGAATTAGAGGGATTCCTGATGCTGTGACAGCATTGCTCAGCAGTAGACAAAACACAACCGTGATACCAGTGCTGTTCTAGCTACTCAAGCAGAGCACAGCACTGGGTGAGCTTCTACAGGAAAAGTTAACTCCATCCCAGCCAGACCCAGTACGGTCACATATTGAAAACACAGCACCACAGGGGCTGCTCTGCAGAGAATTACTTCGTCACAGTCAGAGCCAATGCAGGTCCACACACTGGACAAGAAGGCTCCCTCTGAGCTCTGTGGGGAGTCAGGAAGATCCTAATAAGCAGCAGGATGACTGAGGAAGCCCAAAGGCCCTTCTGAAGGTTGACTTATTCCCACCTGGGAGGCAGTGCTGGGCAGTGGGAAGGGTTATGAGAAAGACATGTGAGAAGGCCGTGAGAAACAAGGAAATATCACTGCCATTAACCCAGGCCTGCAAAAAATCACTCTCTGGCCTCCTCTGTCAGGCCAGCGTGAGCCCAGGAGACAGCAGTGAATGGAGCCCACGGACCAAAAGCCTGTCTGAGGTGGGCTGACCAGAGCTCAAGTGCTCAATCTGCTGTGAGCAGGCAGAGGAGAGCTCTGCAGCCCCAGGGCATGCAGCAGCCCCAGCAAAGGAGCCTGGTGAGTGACTCCTTGCAGCCCTGGGGCAATGGCAGTGACCCCATGAGCTGGGTCTGCCTCCCAGCCTGCCCAGCATGGCCCTGCAGAGTGCCCCCGTGCCCCGGGCACCACAGCTCCCTCACTCTGCAGAGCAGCACCTCTGGTTGTCATGTCAGAGATCTCAAATTTTGACTAAACTCATACCTCATAGCTGTTTTTAGTTTTCTCCTTAGGGGTGGCTACTGCCTCCAAGATGCCTGAGAGGAGGTAAATCCTGCACGAAGGTCTGCAAAATGTTACCCTGGATCCATAGGAGTCATTCTGGAACCAACGCTTCTTCATAGGATGTACACTTTTGCGGAGGTGTGGAGTGGATGGGAACGTGCAGGATGCTCCTACAGAACTTTGTGCCCTTTTCCCTACCGACTACAACACCACTTCTGTCTCAGGAACAGAGTAGCCAACAGAGTGAGACAGATACTGTGAGATTATGAAAGCCAACAGAAAGCTGATCCCAATAAGAAAACCAATATGAGGATGACAGGAGAAGCCTGGCCAAGAGGGAAGTGAGATTTAGGGGAGGGAAGAGGAGTTTAGGAAGCAGAAATTAACGATTTTGTAGAGGTAAGAGGTTTCATGCAATATTGATGGTGCTTTAAAACTGGCTTAAAACAGTCACGTAAAACCCTTACACTTTTTTGACCAGTAACCCTAATCCCAAAACCTGAATGTTGCTCCAGCACCTTGACAGAAATCCCCTGCAGTAATACCTGACCTCAGAGTATCCCTTCAGGCAGAACTCAGCCCATAGCCCCTTTCCTTACCTTTACTCTCTTGCTCATCCTAATCCCTTCCATTAACACTAGCATTAAAACACTTTCTTTAACCCTAGACGACTTCTTGGCAGACCTAAAGAAAACCATAAACCACGAAGCTTGTCCATACCCCAGCCACAGACCTGACACCCTATGCAGAACACCAAATCCTCCCAACAAACCGTTGCTTAAACTCTAACCCAGAAAGGTGAGCCCTAGTTGAAGGCCAGTTGGCAAGTGACTTTGGGCAACCTAATCTAATGGAAATTGTCCCTGTCCCTAGAAGAAGGTTTGACTAGACAATCACAGAATCACAGAATCATCTAGGTTGGAAGAGACCTCCAAGATCACCTAGTCCAACCTCTGACCTAACGCTAACAGTCCCCACTAAACCATATTCCTAAGCTCTACATCTAAACGTCTTTTAAAGACCTCCAGGGATGGTGACTCCACCACTTCCCTGGGCAGCCCATTCCAATGCCTAACAACCCTCTCAGAAAAGAAGTTTTTCCTAATATCCAACCTAAACCTCCCCTGGCATGACTTTAGCCCATTCCCCCTCATCCGGTCACTGGGCACGTGAGAGAGCAGACCAACCCCCACCTCGCTACAGCCTCCTTTGAGGTAGCTGTAGAGAGCAAAAAGGTCACCCCTGAGCCTCCTTTTCTCCAGGCTGAACAATCCCAGCTCCCTCAGCTGCTCCTTGTAAGACTTGTTCTGGGTTACACGTACTTGGGTAGTGTAAGGTACGATGCAATTCTTTTTGCCTTCTGCATCTACAGCACAGGAAGTAGGATTGATTGGACAATAGAGTAGGGTAAAAAAAGTAAATGTCTTTACTTTTCATCCCGAGTTTTCTACAAAAGACCCAAGAGAGACCATGGATGACCAGGTACCTACTAATATTTAATCTGAATTTCTCTGGTTCCAATGGTCATTTCAAATTTATTATTTTATTTTATTTTATTTTATTTTATTTTATTTTATTTTATTTTATTTTATTTTATTTTATTTTATCCCCCCGAAAACATGTGACTTGTTTTAGAAAGGGTTTCATGTGCTGGGCTGGGCTGCATTTACAGGGACAAAGATGACTGCTGGCAGTGGAGGTGTCAGACCTCCAGACTCTGCTTTTCCTCCTGATGGAGGTCTCCAAAGAAGTCATGCTCTATCAATAGCAAGAGGAGAATGATGTTCCAAACTGAAATGCAACAACATTCAGCCTTTGAAACAAGAAAATATTTTTATTATGTGCTTTGTGAAATCTTTTCCCTTAACTATGTCATGCAAGCTCTGCAGTTAGATGCACAAGGTGTGAAACCTTGAAGAAAACTATGGAGGAGTTATTAGGAATTTCTGCATTTTAAAGACTTCCATGGTGTATTGTGGTGCTGAGTCTATGAAGCTCAGGTACTGAGAGGAGAATAATGTAACTGCTTGAGCAAGTAAAGTCAGGAGGAAAAGCTGAAGTGACTTGGAGTATTAATGGGCCCCACTGAGGGCTGTTACTAACAAAGCCTCCCCAGGGACTAGTTAGGGTAGATAATTGGAGGCCATGATTGCAGACAGGCGAAGCACTGTGCTGAGAAATGTCTTTGTTGGTTTTGGTGAAGTAAAAGATCCAAGGCCTGACCCCAGCCACTGGAAGGGGAGATCCTGCACCCCCACGTCCGGTCAAGGCTCTTGCTGGGGTCTGTGGGATGTGGTGGGCAGTGGAATGCCATGAGAAGAACAGTGGTATGACACCTCTGAACTGCTGCACAGGGTTGCAAGGAATCTATGAGGCCCCATCACAATGAGTATAACATATCTCCTCCTAAGCTACTGCCAAGGGGAAAAACCTTCACGGCTGTTGGGCCTTCCCTTTTTACCAGCACACTCTGCCTTCTCCTCTGCAGGCTTTCCATTGCTGTTCCACACATTGCCCTACTTTCTTGAAGTCTGCAGACACCCATCTCTGTTCACCACCTTGCTTTCATGCCTTCCTTTCACTGATGTCTCGTCAGCTCTCACCAGCTGTTCCTTGAAGCACAAAGCCAGGGTCTGATGAGAGGGTGACCTCTGGCACCACAGCATGACCCTTTGAGGGACATTTCTCCCTCCTTGTGACCAGTGCCAGCTTTCCATGGAACACTTTGTGGCATTTTTTTTCTCTCCTGCTATTTCCTACTACCAAAGAAAGCTCTATCAGGGTGGAAACCACTCCTGAAGTAGGCATCCCAACCCAGCAGGCTCCTTGCGGCCTCTCAGCCAAGCACACACAAGTCACCTCAGCAGCAGCTTCCAAGCCATGGGCCTGCTGCTGGCCTTGCAGCTTCTTCTGGAGACACAGCCAAGCCTTGTGCCTGCTGCTGTGTAGTCATGGACTCAAGCAGAAGGGACAGGACAACCCATGTTGGGGCCTTCTTTCTGTCTGGGTCGTTCTGGGTCTGGAGGCAGAGGGGATTCCCCAGTCAGCATGCCAGGCTGGAGCCTTCTGCTGGCCTAGCAGGGCCACTGCCAGATGTCAGCCAAAAAGTCCAGATCTCAGGTGTATGTCAAGGCTGACCTGCCACCTACAGACAGAAGTGACCTCACAGTCCCTTTCTGTGACACGCTCCTGCTGCTGCCCTATCACGTGCAGAGACAGAAGTGACCTCACAGTCCCTGCCACAGTCACATTGCTCCTGCTGGGGCAGGAGATCCTGAGGCAGAGCTGAGCTCCTCAGAGCATTCCCACCCATCTCCTCCTTGTGGCCCACAAGCTGATCAGATCAGGGTGAGCAAGAGACTCAAGATAAAGGGAAGTGGCTATAGGCTGTGTTTTGTCTTGAAGGGATACTTTGAGGTCAGGCATAAGAATAGTGGATTCCTGTCAGGATGTGGGGTATCATTTAGGTTTGGGGATTAATGTCACGGGTTAAAATAGTGCAAGGGCTTTACATGACTATTTTAAGTCAGTGTTACAGCAAAATGAACATTGCCTGAATGTTCCAACCTCACAGAAATCATTAATTTCTGCTGGCTAAGCTCCTCTTTCCTCCCTCAAATCTCACATCTCTCCTGGCCAGGCTTTTCCTGACTTCGCCATATCAGTCATCTTCTTAGGGGCAGCTTTCTGATGGCTTTCATGATCTCAAAGTATCTGCCTCACATCTGTTGGCTACACCTTTTTTGAAACTGACATGACCTCTAAGTCAGGATGGAAAAGAACACAAAGGCTGTAGCTGAACCCTGCACAATGTGCCCAGCAGCTCTTGTACCACCTCAAAATTTTGTTTCCTGCCTCCAACTTTTAGATATGGAATGGCTTCTGTGCACCCAGGCTATCTTTTTCCAAACCCTCATGCATGGTTCAGTTTGCCCCAAGCGTCTTGGAGGCAGTGGCCCCCTCTGTGTCGAAAACTGAAAGCAGTCCTAAAGGATGACTTCAGGCAAAAGCTGACATCTCTGACATGACAACCCCTATCCAAGACCTCTTCCACTATGGGGCCTACCAGGTACTTAGAAAGAGCCAATCTCAGAAACTACATGCACAGCAAGTGCCTTCCGCTGCCCTACCATGGACACCGGCAGATGTGAGCCTAAAGGCACACGTCCCAGCCAGGAGTTAAGGGTGACCTGTCAGCTAATTCAGAAAGCAGTCAACTCACAGGCCCTTCAATAGCCTTTCACTTCCTGCTGGACTTAGTGCTTCTGAGGCACGACTGAGCTTATAATACCACACCTACAAAACACCCCCTTTTTGGGCCAGGACCTGCCCAGGTAGAATTGATCTGGTTGTGATCCTCCAAGCCCATGGCACACCTGCTGGGCTCCCAGCCTCTCTGACACTCAGGAGCCAGTTCCGTGCCAGTCCTGTGAGGTGCTAGGGCAGGAGGGACCTTGCAGACAATGTTCCAGCCCTGTGCCTGTTGGTGGTCTCTCAGCTCCTTGTGCACAGTGAAGATCACACTCACATCCGGAAGCCGGAAGCCAGCCTAGAAGACACTCAGGGGAAGCACCCTCTAAGCTCCAGCCCCAGCTAGCAGTGCTGCTCTGCAGAGCGAGGGGGCTGTGGTGCCCAGTGTCCTGGGGCGGCAGAGCTGTCCTCTGCCTGCTCACAGCAGACTGAGCACTTGAGCTCTGGTCAGTCCACCTCGGAGGAGATCCCCCCCTAGGAGGGATGTGCTGCAGTGGAGGCCAGCTGTGCCACTGCCGTGCCCACTGCCTGTCCCTGCCTGCAGTCCCAGCACAGCCCCACAGCAGCACTGGCACCAAGCTCCAGGATCAGCCGGGCCTGACCCCACCAGCAGGGCTCAGCAGGACAGGGCGGCAGTGGCAAGAGAACAGCTCTGCATGCCCCAAGCGCTGGTGCTCCCTGGCCGTGCTGCTGGGATGGGACTCTTTTCCTCTGCACCCCTGCACATGTGCACTGCCCCTGCAGAGCCAGGCCTGGTCTCAGATGAAGGATGTCAGAATAAGGCGGCAGTGCAGGCTCCTTCCTTAAGTTCACAGGCAGACGGGCTCTTTTTGTATAGTCGCTGAGCTAGACTTGAAAAATACATACTTAAGTGGAATTGGGATGAATAATATAATTTTAGTGGGTAACGTTAACCAAACTATAACTAAGGAAATCGAGTAACAAAATTGCAGACAAGCACACAAACAAAAAGAAATAGACTATAGGCCGTTCCTATTACAAGTAACATTAGGACTCATCTGCAGAAGCAGACTGAGCACTTATTCTCCTGCAACACATCTAAACAGCAATTTCCACAAGGCTTCCTTGAGGTCCTGATTTCTCATACTGTAGATGAGAGGATTCAATACTGGAGGCACCACCGCATATAGAACTGCTATGACCATGTCCAAGGATGGCGAGGAAATTGAGGGGGGCTTCAGGTAGGCAAACATGCCAGTGCTGACAAAGAGGGAGACCACAGCCAGGTGAGGGAGGCACGTGGAGAAGGCCTTGTGCCGACACTGCTCAGAGGGCATCCTCAGCACTGCCCTGAAGATCCGCACATAGGACACGACAATGAAGACAAAACAACCAAATGTTAAAGAAAAACTAAACACAAGTGCCCCGACTTCCCTGTGGTAGGCATCTGAGCAGGAGAGCTTGAGGATCTGGGGGATTTCACAGAAGAACTGGTCCAAAGACTTGCCTCGGCAGAGGGGCACTGAAAATGTAGTGGCCGTGTGTAGAACAGCAGTGAGAAAGCCACTGCCCCAGGCAGCTGCTGCCATCTGGGCACAAGCTCTGCTGTCCACGAGGCTCCCGTAGTGCAGGGGCTTGCAGATGGCAACATAGCGGTCATAGGCCATGACAGTGAGGAGACAATACTCAGCTACAACCAAGAAAGCAAAGAGAAAGAGTTGGGCAGCACAGCCTTGATAAGAGATGGCCCTGGTGTCCCAGAGGGCATTGGCCATGGCTTTGGGCAGAGTGGTGGAGATGCAGCCCACGTCGAGGAGGGCGAGGTTGAGGAGGAAGAAGTACATGGGGGTGTGGAGGTGGTGGTGGCAGGCTACGGCGCTGAGGATGAGGCCGTTGCCCAGGAGGGCAGCCAGGTAGATGCCCAGGAAGAGCGCAAAGTGCAGGAGCTGCAGCTCACACGTGTCTGCGAATGCCAGCAGGAGGAACTCACTCACTGAGCTGCTGTTGGGCATTTGCTGACCTCCGACATAGAACCTATGAAATGAAAGAAATTATACATGTATAGACTGTTATGAGTAAAGTCTCTGACCAAAATTCCCAGTAAAAGCCTTACATTACCTGTTTCCAAGAGGCCCTTTGTCTATCTCCTTGTCTGGAGCCCTGCTTTGTGCTTGCTGAATGTCCTGTACACAGCAGCCACTTCTGCCCATCCGCCCCTAGTGGGACACCTCTAATCCAGTGAAATGGTTAATGTTGTTGCTGTGGAGACACACCTTAACCAGAGGGCACATCCGGGAGGGCTGCTCTGTCCATCCCCTGGTGCTCAGCTGCTGGCTGCTTGCAGCACTCAGCTGGGGGATGGATGAACACAGAGGCTGTGTTGAAAAAGCACATCCCCTTGTCTGCAGGTCCTGAAGAACAGCTCAGAAAAGCCCTGGTGCAGTCTGTAAGCAGACAGAAAAGAAGGGATATTCTCACGTTCATCACTAACCTGTTTGTGTCTCAGTTCAATGCAATAGGAAGCTCAGTCACCAGTGCAAATCCAACTACCCCATTAACATCGAGCCTGCCCCACAATCAGAGCAAGAAGAGGCAGGTAGAGAGTGCAGAAAGTGCCTTCACTTTGCAGGCAGCCCCTGCACTGCCCTTCGTCTGCCCAAGCCCCTGGGCTCCCAGGCAGGCTGAGTGCAGGGACCCTGCTCTGCACCACAGCCATGAGAAGCCCTTCCTGCACCCCTGGCTTCTCCTTCCTCCAGGACCAAAAGCTGCATTGCCCTCCAGCAAGAGACTTACCGGGTTCAGGGCTGGGAAGTGTTCTCCCCCAGTGAGCTCTGTGCATCCTGCCACTTCTGCCTGCCTTTAAGCACTCTGTCTCTGCAGGCAGTGCCCCCAGCCCTGCTGTGCTGTGCAGAGGAGCTGCTCCTGGCCACAGCTGTCTCTCTGCACCACGGCCCTCTTGCCACGAGCTCTCTCTATCCCACGAGCCTGGCCCAGCTCAGCAGCACAGCACCAGCCCAAGGCACTGCAATCACCCCTCTGGGGGCTTTGCTGATGAGCCCATGAACCTCAGACACTCAGACACAATTGAAGACAGCTCTCCAGAAGTCCAAGTCCCAGGCAAGTTTCCTGCAGTGTCCCCCTGAGGGCCAGCACTGACACAGCCTCCCTTGGACCTCGTTAGAGCAGAACCCTGGAGGCAGTGAGGACAAGGAGACAAAGGCAATGTGAAGGTGACACTGATGTGTAGGAAAACTGGATGTGTGTCAGCAAGCACATGGGCCAGGCCTTGACCCATGTCCCCTGGGAAGGGAGATCCTTAGCAGTCACACCTTGCTCAGGGCTCTTTGTGGGGCAGTAGGAGATGGGGATGTGCATGGCCAAGTGCAGGAGAATGGTACGACCCCTGCCTGCTTCATGGGAGGGGATGAGGAGGCAATGAGGCCCTGGTGCTTTAACGATCAGCTGTCTCCTCATAGGCCTCAGTGGCAGAGACAACAGTCATAGATATGAACACAAAGACCTGGTCCTGTTGGGACTTTCAGCCTTGCCACAGTCCTCTACCCTGTCTATACATGGCTTTCCTAGGGACTCCAAGACCTCCACATCTTTCCTTTTTGGCTGTAGACCCTTATCTCTGTGGTGTCACAGCAGATCTGAGCTGAGTCTGATAACTCAGATCTTCTTGGTGGCCATGCCCCTCATAAGGCAGCTCTGTAGGAAGCTGGCCTGGTTCCTGGTGAACATGCACTACTGCTCTATGTCATCCCTCGTGGTGCCCAGGCCCTCTCCTCCTGGCCACTACTCACTCAGCAGTGTCCCAGTCTGCCCTGATGTGTGGGGTTTCTCTTCCTCTGGTACAGGACTGGGCTCTTCTCCATGTTAAAGTCAACAGTTTTCTGAAGTCAAAATCCTGCAGATTCTCAAGGTTCACCCACAGTGATGCTCCCTTCTATCAGCTGTTAATGTCAGCAGGCAGAGAGTTCAATTTATGGGTAATTGTGCTATATCTGACTAGACAGCAGCAGCAGCAAGAGTTGCAGGGAAATGTGGATAATTCAGGAGTAACTGACTAAATGGCATTGCAGCACAGTCACTCAGGGGCAGGGGATGGAAGGCTGTCAGGTTCCACATTTGCTGCACTTTCTTCTCATGCATGCTGTCAGTTTCTCTGGAGCTGTGTCCTGAATGTTATGGGGCTGTGCAGATCAAAATTAGAAGGGCCAAAGCCCAGCTGGAGCTCAATCCATCTATTACTGTCAAAGACAATAAACAAATAGAAAATAAAAGATAAAAATTTAAATAAATACTTTAAATGAAGGAGGATTAGGGAGAATCATAATGCTTTATTGGATTTTGGGGGAGAAACCCTGGTGACAAGGAATGAGTTAAAGGCTGAGACACTTTAATGCCTTCTTTGCCTCTGTTACTAGAAGCAAGACCAGTTGTTCCCCTAGTCACTTCTTCCTCCTCATGGCCAGTGCGAACCTTCCATTGCACAGTCTGTGGCATTTTTTTCTCTCCTGCTCTTTCCTACTACCAAAGGAAGATCCATCAACGTGGAAACCACTCCTGAAGTAGGCATCCCAACCCAGCAGGCTCCTTGCGGCCTCTCAGCCAAGCAGACACAAGTCACCTCAGCAGCACCTTCCAAGCCATGGGCCTGCTGCTGGCCTTGCAGCTTCTTGGCTACACACAGCCAAGCCTTGTGCCTCCTGCTGCCCAGTCATGGACTCAAGCAGAAGGGACAGGACAACCCATGTTGGGGCCTTCTTTCTGCCTGGGTCCTCCTGGCTCTGGAGGCAGAGGGGATCCCCCAGTCAGCATGCCAAGCAGGTGCCTTCTGTTGGCCTAGAAGGGCCACTGCCAGATGTCAGCCCAAAAGTGCAGATCCCAGGGAGAAGGCAAGGGTGTCCTGCCATCTCCAGACACAAGTGACCTCACAGTCCCTTTCCGTGACACGTTCCTGCTGCTGCCCTATCAAGTGCAGAGACAGAAGTGACCTCACAGTCCCTACCACAGTCACATTCCTCCTGGTGGGGCAGTAGATCCTGAGGCAGAGCTGAATTTTCTCTAGCCCCCTCGGTATCTCTTTTTCACTTTCTGGGTTAGAGATTAAGCAAAGTTTTAGGGGGAGTGTTTGGTGTTCTACTTGTGCTGTCATGTCTGTGGTGGAAGTATGGACAAGCTCTGTGGTTTACAGGTGTTTTACATCTGCCAAGGTGTTTAGGGTTAAATAGAGCATTTAAATGTTAGTGTTAAGTGAAGGGATTATGGTTATCAAGAGAGAAAATTGATTCCTTTCAGAGTGTTGTAGTAGCATTGAGGTTTAGGGATTAAAATCACTGTTTCCAGTAAGGTAAGGGACATACATTACTGTTTTAAGTCAGTGTTACTGCAGGATTGGCATAGCATGAATTCGCTTACCTCCATGAAATCATTAATTTCTGCTGGCCATGCTCCTCATACCACCCCAAAATCTCACGTCTCTTGTTCAGGCTGCTCCTGACCTCCCCATATCTTACCGGGATCAGCTTTCTGATGGCATTTAACATCTCAGTGTATCTGTCTCACCTCTGTTGCCTCCTCCATTCCTGAGAAGGAAGTGGCGTTGTAGTCAGGAGGGAAAAGGGCACAAAGGTCTTTAGGTGTATCCTGTGCAATGTGCCCATCAGCTCTACACCTCCACAAAACCATGCTCCCGAGCTACAAGTTTTGTTTCCCAAGTGGCTTCTGTGGATCCAGGGTTCCTTTTCCCAGGCCCTCTCACATGTTTCAGTTTTGGATGTGCAGGGATGGGATAAGGAAAGCCAAGGCATGGATGGAACTCAGCTTATCGGGGGATGAAAAGCATAACAGGAAGAGATCCTATAGGTACTTTGCTCAGAAAAGAAAGGCCAAGGAGATTGTACCCCCTCTGATGGATGAGAAGGGTGAACTGGTAATGACAGACATGGAGAAGGCAGAGGGACTCAACAACTTCTTTGCCTCAGTCTTCCCTGCCAGTCAGGCTTCCCAAGTCTTTCATTCTCTGAACCCATAGGTAGAGGCTGGGGGTGCAAATTCCCACCTGTTGTAAGTGAAGAGAAGATTTGATGCCACCTGAAGAAGCTCAAGAAGTACAAGTCTATGGGGCTTGATGACTTGCCTTCCAGGGAGTGGAATGCTGTGGCTGAGGCTGTGGATATTCCATCCCTGGGGGTGTTCAAGGCCACGTTAGATGAGCCCCTGAGCAACCTGATCTAGGGGGTGGTGTCCCTGCCTGTGGGGGGTTGGAACTAGATGATCGTCGAGGTGCTTTCCAACTCAACCGTTGTATGATTCTCCGATTCTGTGCTTCAGAGGCTAAGTAAAAATAACAGTAATAATATTAATCATCATCATCATCATCATCATCATCATCACAACAACAGTAGCATGGTATTGGGCTTCAGAATACTCAGTGATCCTTTGTGATATGGTTTAGTGGAGGACTTGTTAGTGGTAGGTCAGAGGTTGGACTAGGTGATCTTGGAGGTCTCTTCCAGCCTAGATGATTCTGGGATTCTGTGATCCAGTTCATCCATGAGACAAAACCCTGCAAGCAGCACGAAGGACACTGAAATGTGGCCTAACATGAAGGAGGCTCCAGAACGTTGGTGTAGAAACAGTATTTTTGTGCCATGATGAATGTGGTATATGCTGCAGGAAAAGGCCTCTATCTGAAGTAAAAGGCCTAGGCCAGCAGCAGTGTGGCACAGGCTTGAGATTTGGGTGTATGTGAAACTTGTGGAACCACAGGATCCAAGCCCTCTCTCCTTCTCACCTCTCCCCATGCCAGCTGCGGTCATAGCCCCCAGCCTTGCTGCACTGTGCAGAGGAGCTGCTCCTGGGCACAGCTGTCTCTCTGCACCACGGCCCTCTTGCCACGAGCTCTCTCTGTCCCATGAGCCCGGCCCAGCTCAGCAGCACAGCACCAGCCCAAGGCACTGCAATCACCCCTCTGGGGGCTTTGCTGATGAGCCCACAAACCTCAGGCACTCAGAGGCAGTTGAAGACATCTCTCCAGAAGTCCAAGTCAGAGGCAAGTTTCCTGCAGTGTCCCCCTGAGGGCCAGCACTGACACAGCCTCCCTTGGAGCTAATTAGAGCAGAACAGTGGAGGCAGTGAGGACAAGGAGACAAAAGCTGTGTGAAGGTGACACTAATGTGTGGACAAACCGGATGTTTGTCACCAATCACAAGGGCCTGGCCTTGAGTCCCAACTCAAGGAAGGGAGATCTTTCCTTTGACAGGTTGCTCAGGGCTCTTTGTGGGGCCGTAGGAGATGGGGATGTGTATGGCCAAGTGCAGGAGAATGGTACAACCCCTGCCTGCTTCATGGTGTGGGCGAGGAGGCAATGAGGCCCTGGTGCATTAAGAATAAGCTGTGTCCTCATAGGCCTCAGTGACAGTGACAACAGCCATAGCCATGGACACAAAGACCTCAGTCCTGTTGGGACTTTGAGTCTTGCCATTCTCATTGCTCCTCTCCACATGAGGATGTCCTAGTGACTCCCAGACCTGCACCTCTTTACTGGCTAGTTGTTTTCACTGTTTGTGTGGTGTCTCAGGGGATCTGAGCTGAGTCTGGTAATTCAGATTTTCTTGGTGGCCATGCTCCTCGTAAGGCAGCTCTGTAGGAAGCTGGCCTGGTTCCTCGTGAGGAGGCACTACTGCTCGTATGGCATCCTTCGTGGTGCCCAGGCCCTCTCCTCCTGGGCACTGCTCACTCAGCAGGGTCCCAGTCTGCCCTAATGCATGGGGTTCCTCTTCCTCTGGTGCAGGACTGGGTCCTTCTCCTTGTAAACATCAAGAAGTTACTTTAGGCAAAATCCTGCAGTTTCTCAACATTCCCCCACACTCATGCTCCTTTCTGTCAGCCGTTCATATCTGCAGGCAGATGCTTCAACCTTTGTGTGACTGTGCTATCTCTGACAAGATAGTAGCATTACGAGCATTATGAACGTTTGGATAATACAGGAGTAACCAGTTGAATGGAACTGTGTCACAGAGTCACAGAAAATCAGTCGGTGGAAGGCTGCCAGATTCTACTTTTTCTGTTCTTCATTCTCATGCATGCTGTCAGTTTGTCTGGAGCTGGGTCCTGAATGTTATGGGGCTGTGCAGGTCAAAGTTCAAAGGCCAAAGCCCACCTGGAGCTCCATCTGTCTATTACTGTCAAAGACAATAAAGACTGCTTATAGAAATACTTTAAATAAAAGAGGAATGAGAAGAATCATCATCCTTCATTGGACATGGGGGAAATCTGGTAATGATCTCGAGATAAGGTAAAGGCTGAGGTACTTAATGCCTTCTTTGCCTCAGACTCTAGCAGCAAGACCAGTTCTTCCCCTGCATATTTCTTCTTCCTTGTAGCCAGTGCCAATAATCCATGGTGCACTTTGTGGCAGTTTTTTCTCTCCTGCTCTTTCCTACTACCAAAGTAAACTCCATCAGGGAGGAAACCACTCCTGAAGTAGGCATCCCAACCCAGCAGGCTCCTTGTGGCCTCTCAGCCAACCAGACACAAGTCACCTCAGCAGCAGCTTCCAAGCCAGGGGCCTGCTGCTGGCCTTGCAGCTTCTTGGCTAGACACAGCCAAGCCTTGTGCCTCCTGCTGCCCACTCATGGACTCAAGCAGAAGGGACAGGACAACCCATGTTGGGGCCTTCTTTCTGCCTGGGTCCTCCTGGGTCTGGAGGCAGAGGGGATCCCCCAGTCAGCATGCCAAGCAGGTGCCTTCTGCTGGCCTAGCAGGGCCACTGCCAGACGTCAGCCCAAAAGTGCAGATCCCAGGTCTATGTCAAGGCTGACCTGCCACCTCCAGACACAAGTGACCTCACAGTCCCTTTCCGTGTCACGGTCCTGCTGCTGCCCTATCAAGTGCAGAGACAGAAGTGACCTCACAGTCCCTGCCACAGTCACATTGCTCCTGATGGGGCAGGAGATGATGAGGTAGAGCTGAGCTTTCTCTAGCCCCCTCGGTACCTCTTTTTTACATTCTGTGTTAGAGATTAAGCAAAGTTTTAGTGGGAGTCTTTGGTGTTCTGCTTGTGCTGTCATGTCTCTGGTTCAGGTATAGACAAGTTCTGTGTTTTACGGGTGTTTTACGTCTGCCAGGGAGTCTAGGGTTAAATAGAGCATTTAAATGTTAGTTTTAAGGGAAGGGATTATGGTTATCAAGAGAGAAAATTGATTCCTTTCAGGGTGTTGTAGTAGCATTTAGGTTTAGGGATTAAAATTACTGCTTCCAGTTAGGTAAGGGCCATATGTGACTTTTTAAATTCATTGTTACTGCAGTATCGGCATTGCAGGAATGCTTTTACCTCTATGAAACCATTAATTTCTGCTTGCATGCTGCTCTTCCCACCCCAAAATCTCATATGTCTCATGTCCAGGATGCTTCTGACCTCCCCATATCTTATTGGGATCAGCTTTCTGATGACATCCATGATCGCATAGTATCTATCTCACCTCTGTTGGTTACTCCATTCCTGAGAAGGAAGTCGCATTGTACTCAGGAGAGAAAAGGACACAAAGGTCTTTATGTCCTTTGCCATGACCTGGCAAGATCATGGAAATGATCCTCCTGGAATCTATGTCAAAGCACATGCAAGACAAAGCGGTGATCTCACACAGCCAGCATGGCTTCTCCAAAGTCCAAATCGTGCCTGACCAATGTGATGGCTTTCTACAGTGGAGTGATCACATCAAACAACAACAGAAGACCGACCAATGTCATATACTTGGACTTTTGTAAGACCATTGACACTGTCCCACATGACATCCTTGTCTCCAAATTGGAGAGATACGCATTTGTTGGGTGAACCATTCAGTGGGTAAGGAGTTGGCTTGAAGGTCACACCCAGAGAGTGGTGCTCAATGGCTCTATGTCCAAGTGGAGGCTGCTGACAAGTGTTGTACCTCAGGGGTCTGTCCTGGGATTGGTGCTGTTTAATATCTTTATCTATGACAGACAGTGAGATCGACAATGATGTAGTACATTCTGCACTTGTAGCCCAGAAGGCCAACTGCATCCTGGGCTCCATAAGAAGAGGAGTGGCCAGCAGGTAGAGAGAGGTCACTTCTACTTCTAGTCCTTGTACTCTGCCCTTGGGAGGCCCCACTTGGAGTCCTGCATCCAGAACTGGGCCCCCAGCAGGAGAAGTATGTGCATCTGGTAGAACAGGTGCAGAGGAGGGCCGCAAAGATGATCAAGGGGTTGGAGCACGTCTCCTATGAAGAAAGGCTAAGAGAGCTGGGGCTGTTCAGCCTGGAGAAAAGAAGGCTCTGGTGGTGACCTCTTTGTGGCCTTTCAGTACTTAAAGGGAGCTTATAAAAAAGATGGAGAGTGACTCTTTGCTCAATCAGGTAATGACAGCACGAGGGAGAATTGTTCTAAGCTAAATGAGGGGAGATTTAGATTAGATGTTAGGAGGAAACTCTTCACTCAGAGGGAGGTGAGGCACTGGAAGAGGTTGCTGAGAGACCTTAGAGGTGCCCCATCCCTGGAGCTGATCAAGAGCAGGTTAGATGATGCCCTGGGCAACCTGATCTCATGGGGGACATCCCTGCTTATGGCCAGGGGGTTGGAACTAGGTGACCTTTAAGGTCCCTTCCAACAGGAGCCATTCTCTTATTCTATGGTCTCACTAGCTCTACTTCAAGCATGACTCCCATGCCATCAGCCTTCCTGTGGTCTCTCACCTGACTAGAACAGAAGGTGCCTCACCATCATCTTCAATTCCAAGTGCATGCTTCTGCCGTTTACGATCCCTATCTGTGCCACATTCCTCCTGCAGGTCCATCAGCTCCAGAGACAGAAGTGACCTCCCAGCCTCCTTCACAGCCATTGCTTCCTGCAGGCCCAGCAGATCCAGAGGCACATCTGACCTCATCCCAGCATTCCCAGCCAGCTCCTCCTTGTGGCCTCTGATCTGATCACATACCTGTCACCTCACATGCCTCTTCCAATGCCATGGGACTGCTGCAGGACCTCACAGTCCCTACCCTGCCCCAAGGGGACAAGCAGCTGAACTTAGGGATAGGAGTGGGGTTGAAGCTGAGATGTGCTGTGTGCATGCTGGAGCGCTTTGGGGGTTAGATTATCAGGTTAATGTTTAGGACTTAGAGGTCACCCTCCAGGGTCAAAGGAATGGCAAAGCATCGAGGGAGGGATTAGTGTTGTGCTTAAGGATCCTGCTCAAGATTTAGGATAAGGGCAAACTTTGAGGACTTCAGTTTAGGTCTGGTTTGGGGGCTAAGGCTAAGGCTGGCTTTTTATTCCTTGATTAGGCTTTATCATCCTTCTGCTTGCCCTCCTATTAGCAGATGAGTTTGACATCTGCCATTTCCATGTTCTGAGGAATGTCTTTGATCTATCTGTCCTTTCCAAGGTCTTTGAGATAGGTCTTATGATGACATCTGCAGATACACTTGAACTTCTCTCACCCTTCCCGTACCACCTTTAAGAAACCTGAAGCGTGACCAGGAGGATGATATTTGCTTGGGAAAGGGTTTTGTTAAAATCTCTGAGGAGGGCTGTTATGGGCTTCTCACAGACTGTGATGGCAGTATCTTAGAAAACAGTGACACTCGTGAGGACAGAAGAACAGGTGGATAAGGCCTTGGCCTGCCAATACAGGACACACACACACCTGAAATCTGCATGAGAGGGAAGATTGGATTCAAAATGTAGATTATGAAATCAAAGACCATGAGTATCACCGTGGCACTGCAGGACAGCTCCAGCAATGGGGCAAAACCACACAAGAGGTGTCTATGACACTAGGGCCACAGAACAGTAGCTGGAGAAGGAGAAGGAATTAGTGTACATGAGAGAAATTCCCCTCGTTCAGGTACAGCTGCCTTCTGGAGCCTGACCTTCCACTACTCGAGCCTTGCAGAGAACCGGGGTGGCATACAGCCCAGGGCTGACTGTAGGACATGGTCCCCAGCAGGAAGCACTGCGGTCATGCAGGAGATGCATCTGAGAGTGCTGCCACCTCTGTGAGCAAAGGGGGTGCTGTCCCCAGCCAGGAAGATGGCCAGCATCTGGCACAGGGTGCTGGAGCTGTACAAGGTCTGCAAGGAGGACAACTCTCCCCCAGGAAGAAGGCCACAGGCATCGGCAGGTGTTTGGTGTCAGGCACCAGCACAGTGATGAGGGTGTTCCACATCCCAGTCACCGTGCTGCTCAAGTAAGAGAGGAAGAAGAGATATGGGTAGAGGATCTTCCACATAGGAAATTGATGAGCTGGTTCATCCACTGGAGAACCAAGCTGTAAATGTAGAGCTTAGGAGCGTGGTTTAGTGATGGACTTGTCAGCACTAAGGTAAAGTTGCCTGACCTGGGTTACACGTCCCAGAGCAGTGTCAGGCACAATGCAATTCTTTTTGCCTTCTGCATCTATAGCACAGGAAGTAGGACTTTGCCCTACTCTATTGACTGGGCAGCTCTTTTCACTTTACTCAATTTAGGTTTGTGTGGCTGGAACGGAACAATTTCCGCAATGAGGCCAGGCTCATGGGTACAGCTACAGCCAATAAAGAAATATTTTCTTTATTTTTCACCCTGAGTTTTCCACAGATGACCCAATATAGTCCATGGATATCTAGGTGTCTACTGAGATTCAGGCTGAATTTCTCAGGATCCAATGGTCATTTCAATCTTATTCTATTTATTTTATTTTATTTTATTTTATTTTATTTTATTTTATTTTATTTTTATTTTATTTTATTTTATATTTTTATTTTCTTTTATTATTTTCTGAACACACCCCTGACTTCTCTTAGAAAGGTTTTCATGTGCTGAACTGTGCTGCAGTTACAGGGACAAAGACCACTGCTGGCAGTGGAGCTGTCAGACCAGCACACTCTGCTCTTCGTCCCGATGAAGGTCTCCAAAGAAGTCACCCTGGATGAATAGCAATAGGAGAATGATGTTCAAAACTGAAATGCAGCAAAATTCAGCCTTTGAAACAAGAAAATTTTTTTATTGGTTGCTCTTTGAAATCTTCCTTAATTACATCTTGCAGCTCTGCAATTATCTGCAAAAGGAATGAAGGCTTGAAGAAAACTATCAAAGAGATGTTAGGTGTTTCTGCATTTTAATGAGTTCCATGGTGCATTTTGGTGTTGAGTCTGTGAAGTTCAGGTACTGGGAGGTGAATGATGCAACTGCTAGAGAAAGTAAAGTCAGAAGGAAAAGCTGAAGTGACTCGGAGTATTAATGGGCCCCACTGAGGGCTGTTACTAACAAAGCCTCCCCAGGGCCTTGTTAGGGAAGATAATTGGAGGCCATGATTGCAGACAGGCAAAGCACTGTGCTGAGAGAAGTCTTGGTTGGTTTTGGTGATGCAGAAGAGCCAAGGGTTGGCCCCAGGCGCTGGAACAGGAGATCCTGCACCCCACGTCTGCCTCAAGGCTCTTGCTGGGGCCTGTGGGCTGTGGTGGGCAGTGTGATGCCGTGCGAAGAACAGTGGCGTGAAACCTCTGAGCTGCTGCACAGAGCTGAAAAGAATCTAATAGGCCCCATCACAATGAATATAACATATCACATTGTAAGCTCTAGCCAAGGGGACAAAAACTTCAGGGCTGTTAGGTCCTTCCCTTCTTACCAGCACCCTCTGCCTTCTCCTCTGCAGGCTTTCCAAAGCTGTCCCAAACATTGCCCTATTTTCTTGAAGTCTGCAGACACCCATCTCTTTCCACAACCTTGGTCTCATCCCTTTCTTTCTCCGATGCCTCATCAGCCCTCACCAGCTGTTCCTTGTAGCACAAAGCTATTGTCTCATCAGAGGGTGACCTCTGGCACCACAGAATGACCCTTTCAGGGACATTCCTCCCTCCTTGTGACAAGTGCCAGCCTTCCATGGAACACTTTGTGGCACTTTTTTCTCTCCTTCTCTTTCCTACTACCAAAGAAAGCTCCACCAGAGTGGAAACTACTCCTGAAGTAGGCATCCCAACCTGTCAGCCTTCTTGCATCGAGCCAAGCAGACACAAGTCACCTCAGCAGCAGCTTCCAAGCCAGGGGCCTGCTGCTGGCCTTGCAGCTTCTTGGCTAGACACAGCCAAGCCTTGTGCCTGCTGCTGCCCACTCATGGACTCAAGCAGAAGGGACAGGACAACCCATGTTGGGGCCTTCTTTCTGCCTGGGTCCTCCTAGGTCTGGAGGCAGAGGGGATCCCCCAGTCAGCATGCCAAGCAGGTGCCTTCTGCTGGCCTAGCAGGGCCACTGCCAGATGTCAGCCCAAAAGTGCAGATCTCAGGGAGAATCCAAGGATGACCTGTCAGCAAATCAGAGTTAAATGACTTCCCAGTCCTTTTCCGTGACACGTTCCTGCTGCTGCCCTATCAAGTGCAGAGACAGAAGTGACCTCACAGTCCCTGCCACAGTCACATTCCTGCTGCTGGGTCAGGAGATGCTGAGGCAGAGCTGAGCTCCTCAGAGCATTCCCACCCATCTCCTCCTTGTGGCCCACAAGCTGATCAGATCAGGGTGAACAAGAGAGTAAAGATAAGGGAAGGGGGCTATGGGCTGAGTTTTGGCTTCAAGGGATACTTTGAGGTCAGGCATAAGAATAGTGGATTCCTGTCAGAGCGTGGACTAGCATTTATGTTTTGGAGTTAATGTCACTGGTTAAAATATGTTTTTTAAGTCACAGTTCCAGCAGAATCAACATTGCCTGAATGTTCTAACATCACAGAAATCATTAATTTCTGCTGGCCAATCTCCTCTTTCCTCCCTCAAATCTCACATCTCTCCTGGCCAGGCTTTTCCTGACTTTCGCATATCAGTCATTTTCTTAGGGGTAGCTTTCTGTTGGCTTTCATAGGCCTCAGTGGCAGAGACAGCAGCCATAGCCATGGACAGAAAGACCTGAGTCCTGATGGGACTCACAGCCTTGCCACAGCCATTGCTCCTCTCCACACCAGGCTGTCTGAGGGACTCCTGGACTTCCAAATCTTCTGCTGCCAGATGCAGACCCTTCTGTGGGTAGTGTCACATTCGATCTGAGCTGAGTCTGATAACTCAGATCTTCTTGGTGGCCATGCGGCTCATAAGGAGCTCTGTAGGAAGCTGGCCTGGTTCCTGGTGAGCAGGCACCACTTCTCGTATGGCATCCCTCATGTTGCCCAGGCCCTCCTCCTCCTGGGCACTGCTCACACAGCAGGGTCCCAGTCTGCCCTGATGTCTGTGGTTCCTCTTCCTCTGGTTCAGGATCGGGCTCTTCTCCTTGTAAATGTCAGGAGGTTTGTGTAGGCAAAATCCTGCAGTTTCTCAAGGTTGCCCCACACTGATGCTCCATTCTGTTTGCTGTTAATGTTTGCAGGCAGATGGCTCACCCTGACTATGCTGTTTCTCACAAGGTAACAGTAACAGAAGGTTGCAGGACGGTTTGGATAATACAGCAGGAACTATTTGAATGGAATTACAGCACAGAATCAGTGAAGGGTTGGGGATAGAAGGCTGCCAGATTCCACTTTTTCTGTTCTTCCTTCTCATGCATGATGTTACTTTGTCTGGAACTGCGTCCTATATACAAAACACTGCACTGTATCATCTAATAGGAAGGAAATTAAGTCTATCCCAGCCAACACATGGTCAATATCCACCCTATATTCCATACCATCTGCACCATGCTCAGCTCCAGTACTTTCCAATTAATCACCACCACCTTTTCTCAGATGATATACACACAGATATATCATGCCCTTAGTCTGTGAGTGTCCTGGAGTTGGCTAGGATCCAGATAATTTTCCTCCTAGTAGCTGGTATGAAGCTGTGTTTTGGATTTAGCATGAGTACTCAGTACTAAGGCCAGTCCTCTTTAATATCTTTATCAATGATCTGGATGAGGGGATCGAGTGCACCCTCACTAAATTTGCAGATGACACCAGGGTAGGTGCGTGTGTCAATCTGCTCGAGAGTAGGAAAGCTCTGCAGGAGGATCTGGATAGGCTGGTCTGATGGGCTGAGGCCAACTGCATGAAGTTCAACAAGGCCAAGTGCAGGGTCCTGCACCTGGGGCACAATAACCCCAAGCAGAGCTACAGGCTGGGAGATGAGTGGTTGGAAAGCTGCCAGGCGGAGAAGGACCTGGGAGTATTGGTGGATAGTCAGCTGAACAAGAGTCAGCAGTGTGCTTATGTGGCCAAGAAGGCCAACAGCATCCTGGCTTGTATCAGAAGCAGTGTGGCCAGCAGGGCTAAGGAAGTGATTGTCCCCCTGTACTCGGCTCTGGTGAGGCCACACCTCTAGTACTGTGTTCAGTTTTGGGCCCCTCACTACAAGAAGGACATCGAGGTGCTCCAGCAAGTCCAGAGAAAACACAAAGCTGGTGAGGGATCTGGAGTCCTATGAGGAGTGGCTGAGGGAGCTGGGCTTGTTCAGCCTGGAGAAGAGGAGGCTCAGGGGTGACCTTTTTGCTCTCTACAGCTACCTCAAAGGAGGCTGTAGCGAGGTGGGGGTGGTCTGTTCTCCCACATGCCCAGTGACAGGATGAGGGGGAATGGGCTAAAGTTGCACGAGGGGTGTTTTAGGTTGGATATTAGGAAGAAATTCTTTACCGAGAGGGTTGTTACGCATTGGAATGGGCTGCCTAGGGAAGTGGTGGAGTCATCATCCTTGGAGGTCTTTAAAAGGTGTTTAGATGTTGAACTTAGTGATATGGTTTAGTGGAGGACTTGTTAGTGTTAGGTCACAGGTTGGACTCAATGATCTTGAGGTCTCTTCCAACCTAGACAATTCTGTGATTCTGTGATTCTGTGGGAAGAAGAGCTTGGCCAGCAGAAACATGATTTCATAGAAGTAAGATGGTTTATGTAATGTAGATGCTGTGGTACAACTGACGTAAAACAGTCACATATGGCCCTTTCCTTACTTGAAACAGTCATTTTAATCACTAAACATAAATGCTACTACAGTACTCTGAAAGGAATCATTTCTTTTTTTCCTCTTGCTAACCATAATGCCTTCCCTTAACACTAACATGAAAATGCTCTATTTAACCCTAGACTCCTTGGCAGACCTAAAAAACCCTAAACCGTAGGTCTTGTTTATGCCTTAACCACAGACCTGACACCACTAGCAGGACAACACACACTCCCACTAAAACTTTGCTTATTCTCCAAACCAGAAAGAGAAAAACAGGTACCTATGGAGCAAGAGAGAGGTCAGCTCTCCCACAGGATCTGATGGCCCAGCAGGAGGAATGTGACTGTGGCAGGGACTGTGAGGTCACTTCTGTCTCTGCACTTGATAGGGCAGCAGCAGGAATGTGTCACAGAAAGGGACTGTGAGGTCACTTGTGTCTGGAGGTGGCAGGTCACCCTTGATTTTGAGAAGTCAAGGCACTTGCTTGGCATGCTGACTGGGGGATCCCCTCTGCCTCCAGACCCAGGAGGACCCAGACAGAAAGAAGGCCCCAACATGGGTTGTCCTGTCCCTTCTGCTTGAGTCCATGACTGCACAGCAGCAGGCACAAGGCTTGGCTGTGTCTCCACAAGAAGCTGCAAGGCCAGCAGCAGGCCCCTGGTTAGGAAGCTGCTGCTGAGGTGACTTGTGTCTGGTTGGCTGAGAGGCCGCAAGGAGCCTGCTGGGTTGGGATGCCTACTTCAAGAGGCGTTTCCACCCTCATCGAGCTTTCTGTGGTAATAGGAAAGAGCAGGAGAGAAAAAACAGCCACAAAGTGAAACTTGAAGTGTAGCTCTGACTATGAGCTGGAAGAAATATCCAGGGGAACAACTGGTCTTGCTGGTAGAGACTGAGGAAAAGAAGGCATTATGTTCCTCAGGTTTTGTCATCAGGTTTTTCCATACACCCATTAAAGATGATCATTCTTCTAAATCCTCTTTTATAAAAGTATTTATATACACTTTTTTGTTTGTTTATTTGTTTCTTTTGTGTTTTTTTTTTTTTTTTTTTTTTTTTTTTTGTCTTTGACGGTAGTAGATGGATTGAGCTCCAGCTGGGCTTTGGCCCTTCTAATTTTCATCTGCACAGCCCCATAATATTCAGGACGCAGCTCCAGACAAACTGACAGCATGCATGAGAAGGAAGCACAGAAGAGGTGGAACCTGGCAGCCTTCCATCCCCTACTCTCCTGTGATTCTATGCTGCACTTTTTTTCAGCTTCTTACTCCTGTATTATCCAAACGTTCCATGCAGCTCCTGATGCTACTATCTTGTCAGAGACAGCACAGACACAGGAAGGTTGAACTATCTGCCTGCAGACATGAACACCTGACAGAATGGAGCATCTGTCCAGTGGAATCTTGAGAAACTGCAATAGTTTGCCTAAAGGAACATCTCGAACAATAAGCGCCTAGTCCTGTGCCAGAGGAAGAGGAACTACACATCAGGGCAGACTCTACTGAGGGAGCAGTGACCAGGAGGAGGAGGGCCTGGGCACCACGAGGGATGCCTTATGAGCTGTGGTGCCTGCTCACCAGGAACCAGGCCAGCTTCCTACAGAGCTGCCTTATGAGGAGCAGGACCTCCAAGAAAATCTGAGTTATCATACTCAAGCTCAGATCCAGTGTGGCACCACACAGAAGAGGGTCTGCAGCCCTCAGGAGGTACAGGTCTGGGAGTCCCTAGGACAGCCTGGTGTGAAAAGGATCAAGGGCTCAACGAGGGCTCAAAGTCACAACCCAGGTCTTTGTGTCCATGGCTATGGCTCTTGTCTCTGCCACTGAGGCCTATGAGGAGACAGCTGATCGTTAAAGCACCAGGGCCTCATTGCCTCCTCACCCCCCCGCATGAAGCAGGCAGGGGTTGTACCATTCTCCTGCACTTGGCCATGCACATCCCCATCTCCTATTGCCCCACAAAGAGCCATGAGCAACCTGTCAAGGCAAAGGATCTCCCTTCATGTGTGCCATGCAATAAGACCTGTCCCTTGTGCTTGGTGACACACATCCAGTTTTCCTACACATCAGTGTCACCTTCACATTGCCTTTGTCTCCTTGTCCTCACTGCCTCCAGGGTTCTGCTCTAACGAGCTCCAAGGGAGGCTGTGTCAGTGCTGGCCCTCAGGGAGACACTGCAGGAAACTTGCCTCTGACTTGGACTTCTGGAGAGATGTCTTCAATTGTCTCTGAGTGCCTGAGGTTCGTGGGCTCATCAGCAAAGCCCCCAGAGGGGTGATTGCAGTGCCTTGGTCTGGTGCTGTGCTGCTGAGCTGGGCCGGCCTCGTGGGACAGAGAGAGCTCGTGGCAAGAGGGCCGTGGTGCAGAGAGACAGCTGTGGCCAAAAGCAGCTCCTCTGCACAGCGCAGCAGGAAAGAGACACAGAGGCAGAGACACAGAGAGAAGAACAGGAGAGAGTGGCTGAAGGCAGTTGGCAGTGGAAGGATGCAGAGTGCTGCCTGCAGGAGAAACCTGCACAGCCCTTGACAAGGTAAGTGTCTGGCTGCAGGGCCATGCAACTGCAGGTCCTGGAAGGGTCTCCTCCTGCTGGGTCTTGTTTCTGGGAGGGCAGTGGGCAATGCAGTAGGCTTTGAGAGTCCTGCTGGGTTGCAGTGCGAGGTGAGGAAGTCTGGCAGAAGCCCCTTGGAGTGCCCTAAGGCAGGTGCCCCCAGTCAGCCCAGAACACCCTGCCCTGGCTGGCCATGCCGGGCTCTCTGTCAGCTGCCCCGTAACTCCTGCAGCCATGGAGGTGCCCCTTGGCAGGGCCCTGTTGGTGGCAGGGTGCTGCAGGGCAGCGCTGAGCACAGCCGCGTGGGATGGGGTCTGTGAGCATCGGTAGGGGGAAAGAAGAGGAGTGTGCAGAGCAGCAGCTCCCGGCAGGGACAGCTGCAGGCAGCAGAGAGAGGGGCAGGTGGCCAGAAGGAGCTGTTGGCAGAAACGCCGTGGCAGGGGGGATTCGGGCACCTCGTGGCCATGCCCTGCAGTGCAGACGCCTTCCCCTGGAGCAGCCCCTCCCTGGCCTCCTCTTCCCCTGCAGCCCATGGGCTGTGGGGCAGATGGGGGTAGAAGAGGAGGTAGAGCTCAGACAGGGATGCTTCCAAGCTCTGTCTGTGTGAGAACTTCACCTCAGGTGAGGTTTCTGTCCAGCTGCACTTGGACTGGGGATTCTCTGCTCTCAGTTGTCTCCAGTTTCTTCTCAAGGAAACTCCAGAGCTGGGTGGTTCTGTGGCTCAAAGACAGGAAATACAGGGTAGATTAGAACATGACTTGTGGGCAGTGGCCTGTGTAACTCTGCATTCAGATGAGTTGTTTGAAATAACACTGAAAAGCTCATTGATCTGACCAGTGAACTGAACTTGAGCTTCCCCCATGTTCCTGATTCCTTCCTGCTGTAAAGCAGAGAGGACTCCTCTGCAGCCTACAGCAGCCCCTGCTCCCAGTGCCACTCTCAGCCAGCACCAGCCACAGCTCAAGCAGGAGAGATGCCAAAAGATTTTCGTGCAAAGAGAGAGGCTCAGGTTACGGGGTGCTTTAAGAGACACAATAGGTTTTCCTCAGAGAACTCTGTTTTAACATTCTTCTGCATTTTGCTCTTTACCAGGAAAGCATGTGTATGGACAGCAAATGCCCAACATCAGCTCCGTGAGTGAGTTCCTCCTGCTGGCATTCGCAGACACGCGCGAGCTGCAGCTCCTGCACTTCGCGCTCTTCCTGGGCATCTACCTGGCTGCCCTCCTGGGCAACGGCCTCATCCTCAGCGCCGTAGCCTGCCACCACCGCCTCCACACCCCCATGTACTTCTTCCTCCTCAACCTCGCCCTCCTCGATGTGGGATCCATCTCCACCACTCTGCCCAAAGCCATGGCCAATGCCCTCTGGGACACCAGGGCCATCTCCTATCAAGGCTGTGCTGCACAGGTCTTCTTTTTAGTCTTCTTTTTTAGTTCAGAGTACTATCTCCTCACTGTCATGGCCTATGACCGCTACGTTGCCATCTGCAAGCCCCTGCACTACGGGAGCCTCCTGGGCAGCAGAGCTTGTGCCCAGATGGCAGCAGCTGCCTGGGGCAGTGGCTTTCTCAATGCTGTCCTGCACACGGCCACTACATTTTCAGTGCCCCTCTGCCGAGGCAATGCTGTGGACCAGTTCTTCTGTGAAATCTCACAGATCCTCAAGCTCTCCTGCTCAGATGCCTACCTCAGGGAATTTGGCATCCTTGTGTTTAGTGTTTTTTTAGTCCTTGGTTGTTTTGTCTTCATTGTCGTGTCCTATGTGCGGATCTTCAGGGCAGTGCTGAGGATATCCTCCTCTCAGGGACGACACAAAGCCTTTTCCACGTGCCTCCCTCACATGGCCGTGATCTCCCTGTTTGTCAGCACAGCCACAGTTGCCTACCTGAAGCCCCCTTCTATCTCCTCCCCATCCCTGGACCTGGTGATGGCAGTTCTGTACTCGGTGGTGCCACCAGCAATGAACCCTCTCATCTATAGCGTTAGGAACCAGGAGCTCAGGAATGCTTTGATTAAAACTGTTTCTATACATGCTTTTTAAGCATCAGAGATGTGCTGTGCTCATTATTATTATTGTCATAATCAATAATGTAAAATAAAAATATTAATTGGAATGAGAAGTTATTTGGGAAACTGAGGGAACAATTTTTATTGTTTAATTTTTTTTATTTAACGTCTTTAATTTTTTTAAATATTATTTTTATTTGAATAATGGATTTTTTAACCATCATCATGCTAATTTATTTACCTTATCCCAGTCATCTCATGTACCTGTAGACCTAGGTTTCCTCCGTGAATAAAGACAATAAGGAAAGCATCCGAAATACATTCAGAATGTCACTGGTCAGAGGTCCCGTGTCCTCATGGGAGCAGCCCCAGCACGCAGGAGGGGCTCAGGACCAAGAGCCCAGTTGCGACATACAGGAGCAGCCCCAGTGTCCCTTGGGGCTGCCCCTCACTGCCCGTTGGGCTCTGCCTCTCTGCTGCCTTTGGGTTGGTGCTGCTGCTTCCCTGGAGCCATGGCCATGGCCAGCAGCAGGACGTGGCCTTTTCCCTGCTGCTCTCTTGGCTTCCAGTTTGTTCTCTTGTGCTCTTATGTTTGGGTTAGCCCTGAGATCTTGTCTACCTTAGTGACAGTCCTGTTGTCTCTGCAGTGGCATCCCTGTCCCTGCAGGCAGCAGCAGGCACTGTGCAGCCCTGGGTCACAGCTGGCCTCCCTGCTAGCACCACAATAATACAAGGGGCTGCTCACGGCAAACCCTGAAAACTGGAAGCCTCTTCCATATCTGCTGCCAATGGGTCTCGCAGGAAAAGCTTAATGGACCCGTAGCATAATGCACCAGCATCACCATAGTTGGCCCCAGCCCAGGAGACACTAGAGAGGTCCAGAGCCACCTTTGTGCATGCAGCTGCGGTGCCTTGCAAGGGGCTGGGGCTGTGGTGGCCATGCCCAGATCCCTGCAGCAGCCTGCGGTAGGCACTGCCCTGGGGGCCAGCACAGCCTGGGCTGCTGTGAGAGGGCAGGGAGCTGGGGAGAGGTGGGCAGGGGCTGGGCTGGACTGGGCAGTGCCCGGCAGAGGGCAACAGCAGCGTCAGGGAGCGGTGGCAGCATGCAGGGGAGGGCTCCCAGCAGGGCTTGGTGCTGCAGAGCCAGGGCTGCGCCAAGGGAGCCCAGAGCTGCAGGGGCAGGGGAGAGGAGGCCGAGGGCCAGGGCGGCTGCTGCAGGGGCAGGGAGCTCAGTATGGTCCTTGCAGCCCCCTGGCCTGGGCCTGCCTCTGCCCTTGGGCTCGGTCCTGGCCTTGGCTCTGCTGGCAGGAGCGCTCTTGGCATGTGCTTCCTGGCCTCCCCTCGCCTGCGCACAGCTGCTGCCCACTCCAGCTGCTGCCACAAACGTGTCCTCACAAGCAGCACCACCCCTTGGGCTGCTTCTGCTGGCCTCCCCCACCCAACTGCCTTGACTCCTTGTCTCTGCTGGGCCCCACCTTCCATACCCAAATGCATCCCTTTGCTATCAACACCCTCTCCACTACACCATGGAATGACAGTGCCATGGTGGGACGTATTTCCACTGGGCTGTCTACCAGACACAGTAATAAATACAACGAGCAGGACTAGAGGGGTCCTCCTTCCAGCCAGGGGGAGGCTGGGAGGAAAGGGACAATGGGATTTACTGGACAGGGTATATTTAATGGCCTGGCACATCACACCCACAAATGTATCAGGCTCTACTGGACACCGGTGCAGAGTACCCCGATGCCATCAAGCTAAAAAGAGGTAGAACCCACCTGTATTTCTGGAGTGACAAGGGCATCCCAACAGTTAACTGTACTGGAGGCTGAAGTGAGTCTAACTGGGAAGAAATGGCAAAAGCACCCCATTGGGACTGGCCCAGAGGCTATGTGCATCCTCAGCATAGACTGCTTCAGAAGAGGGAACTTCAAAGTTCCAAGAGGGCACCACTGGTGGAGCTTTGGCAGAGCTGCCTTGGAGACAAAGGACATGAAACAGTTGTCTACCTTGTTTGGCCTTCCATAGAATCCTTCTGTTGGGGGTTTGCTGAGGCCTGAAGAACAGCAGGTGCCAATGGCTACCATGGTGGAGCACCTGAGGCAGCGTCACGCTAACCGAGACTCCCTGATTGCCATCCATGAGCTGGGTCATCGACTGGAGAGCCAAGGTGTAGATGTAGAGCTTGGGAGTGTGCTTTAGTGATGGACTTGTCAGCACTAAGGTAAAGTTGCCCGACCTGGGTGACACGTCCCAGAGTAGTGTCGGGCACAATGCAATTCTTTTTGCCTTCTGCATCTATAGCACAGGAAGTAGGACTTTGCCCTACTCCATTGACTGGGGAGGTCTTTTCACATCACTCAATTTAGGTTTCTGTGTCTGGAAGGGGAAAATTTTCCCAAAGAGGCCAAGATGATGGGTACAGCTACAGCCAATAATGATATATTTTCTTTATTTTTCACCCTGAGTTTTCCACAGACGATCCAAGAGAGTCCATGGATGTCCAGGTGTCTACTGAGATTCAGGTTGAATTTCTCAGGATTCAATGGTCATTTCAATCTTTTTATTTTATTTTATTTTATTTTATTTTATTTTATTTTATTTTATTTTATTTTATTTTATTTTGTTTTGTTTTGTTTTGTTTTGTTTTATTTTATTTTATTTTAATTATCTGAACACAACCCTGACTTATCTCAGAAAGGGTTTCATGTGCTAGGCTGGGCTGCAGTTACAGGGACAAAGACCACTGCTGGCAGTGGAGCTGTCAGACCTCCAGTCTCTGCTTTTCCTCCTGATGCAGGTCTCCATAGAAGTCACCCTGGATGAAGAACAATAGGAGAATGATCATCCAAACTGAAATGCAACAACATTCAGCCTTTGAAACAAGAAAATATATTTATTATTTGCTTTGTAAAATCTTTTCCCTTAACTACGTCATGGAAGCTCTGCAGTTAACAGCACAAGGCATGAAACCTTGAAGAAAACTATGGAGGAGATGTTAGGAATTTTTGCATTTTAATGAGTTCCACGGTGTATTGTGGTGCTGAGTCTATGAAGCTCAGGTACTGAGAGGAGAATGATGCAACTGCTAGAGAAAGTAAAGTCAGAAGGAAAAGCTGAAGTGACTTGGAGTATTAATGGGCCCCAGTGAGGGCTGTTACTAACAAAGCCTCTCCAGGGACTAGTTAGGGTAGATAATTGGAGATCATGATTGCAGATAGGCAAAGCACTGTGCTGAGAAAAGTCTTTCTTGGTTTTGGTGATGCAGAAGAGCCAAGGCCTGACCCCTGGAACAGGGAGAGGAGATCCTGCACCCCCAAGTCCGGCTCAAGGCTCTTGCTGGGGTCTGTGGGCTGTGGTGGGCAGTGGGATGTCATGAGAAGAACAGTGGTATGACACCTCTGAGCTGCTGCACAGGGTTGCAAGAAATCAATGAGGCCCCATCACAAGGAATATAACATATCTCCTCCTAAGCTACTGCCAAGGGGACAAAAACTTCACAGCTGTTAGGGCCTTCCTTTTTTACCAGCACCCTCTGCCTTCTCCTCTGCAGGCTTTCCAATGCTGTCCCACATATTGCCCTATTTTATTGAAGTCTACAGGCACCCATCTCTGTTCGCCATCTTGCTTTCATGCCTTGCTTTCACTGATGTCTCGTCAGCCCTCACCAGCTGTTCGTTGAAACACAAAGCCAGGGTCTGATCAGAGGGTGACCTCTGGCACCACAGCATGACCCTTTGGGATACATTTCTTCCTCCTCGTGGCCAATATGTAACTTCCAATGTATACTCCATGGAAGTTTTTCTCTCCTGCTCTTTCCTACTACAAAAAGGAAGCACCTTCAAGGAAAAAAACCCTCCTGAAGTAGGCATCCCAACCCAGCAGGCTCCTTGCGGCCTCTCAGCCAAGCACACACAAGTCACCTCAGCAGCAGCTTCCAAGCCAGGGGCCTGCTGCTGGCCTTGCAGCTTCTTGTGGACACACAGCCAAGCCTTGTGCCTCCTGCTGTGCAGTCATGGACTCAAGCAGAAGGGACAGGACAACCCATCTTGGGGTCTTCTTTCTGCCTGGGTCGTCCTGGCTCTGGAGGCAGAGGGGATCCCCCAGTCAGCATGCCAAGCAGGTGCCTTCTGCTGGCCTAGCAGGGCCACTGCCAGCTGTCAGCCCAAAAGTGCAGCTCCCAGGGAGAAGTCAAGGGTGACCTGCAACCTCCAGACACAAGTGACCTCACAGTCCCTTTCCGTGACACATTCCTGCTGCTGCCCTATCAAGTGCAGAGACAGAATTGACCTCACAGTCCCTGCCACAGTCACATTCCTGCTGCTGGGCCATGAGATCCTGAGGTAGAGATGAGCTTTCTCTAGCCCCTTCGGTATCTCTTTTTCACTTTCTGGTTTAGAGATTATGCAAAGTTTTAGTGGGATTGTTTCGTGTTCTGTTTGTTGTGTCAGGTCTGTGGTTAAGGTATGGACAAGCTCTGTGGTTTACAAGTGTTTTTTGTCTACGAAGGAATCTAGGGTTAAATAAGGCATTTTAATGTATTTGTTAAGTGAAAGGATTATGGTTATCAAGAGAGAAAATTGATTCCTTTCAGAGTGTTGCAGTAGCATTTAGGTTTAAGCGTTAAAATTACTGGCTCAAGTAAGGTAAGGACCATATGTGACTTTTTTAAGTCAGTGTTACTGCACTACTGGCATTGCATGAATGCTCTTACCTCTATGAAATCATTAATTTCTGCTGTCATGCTCCTCTTCCCACCCCAAAATCTCACATCTCTATTGTTCAGGCTGCTCCTGACCTTCCCATATCTTACTGGGATCAGCTTTCTGATGACATTTACCATCTCAGTGTATCTGTCTCACCTCTGTTGGCTGCTCCATTCCTGAGAAGGAAGTGGCATTGTAGTCAGGAGGGAAAAGGACACAAAGGTCTGTAGGCGCATGCTGCACAATGTGCCCATCAGCTCTGCACCTACGCAAAATCACACTTCCTACCTTCAAGGTTTGTTTCCCAAATGGCTTCTGTGGATCCAGGGTTACTTTTCCCAGGCCCTCTCACATGTTTCAGTTTTGGATGTGCAGGGATGGGATAAGGAAAGCCAAGGCATGGATGGAACTCAGCTTATCGGGGGATGAAAAGCATAACAGGAAGAGATCCTATAGGTACTTTGCTCAGAAAAGAAAGGCCAAGGAGATTGTACCCCCTCTGATGGATGAGAAGGGTGAACTGGTAATGACAGACATGGAGAAGGCAGAGGGACTCAACAACTTCTTTGCCTCAGTCTTCCCTGCCAGTCAGGCTTCCCAAGTCTTTCATTCTCTGAACCCATAGGTAGAGGCTGGGGGTGCAAATTCCCACCTGTTGTAAGTGAAGAGAAGATTTGATGCCACCTGAAGAAGCTCAAGAAGTACAAGTCTATGGGGCTTGATGACTTGCCTTCCAGGGAGTGGAATGCTGTGGCTGAGGCTGTGGATATTCCATCCCTGGGGGTGTTCAAGGCCACGTTAGATGAGGCCCTGAGCAACCTGATCTAGGGGGTGGTGTCCCTGCCTGTGGGGGGTTGGAACTAGATGATCGTCGAGGTGCTTTCCAACTCAACCGTTGTATGATTCTCCGATTCTGTGCTTCAGAGGCTAAGTAATAATAACAGTAATAATATTAATCGTCATCATCATCATCATCATCATCATCATCACAACAACAGTAGCATGGTATTGGGCTTCAGAATACTCAGTGATCCTTTGTGATATGGTTTAGTGGAGGACGTGTTAGTGGTAGGTCAGAGGTTGGACTACGTGATCTTGGAGGTCTCTTCCAGCCTAGATGATTCTGGGATTCTGTGATCCAGTTCATCCATGAGACAAAACCCTGCAAGCAGCACGAAGGACACTGAAATGTGGCCTAACATGAAGGAGGCTCCAGAACGTTGGTGTAGAAACAGTATTTTTGTGCCATGATGAATGTGGTATATGCTGCAGGAAAAGGCCTCCATCTGAAGTAAAAGGCCTAGGCCAGCAGCAGTGTGGCACAGGCTTGAGATTTGGGTGTATGTGAAACTTGTGGAACCACAGGATCCAAGCCCTCTCTCCTTCTCTCCTCTCCCCATGCCAGCTGCGGTCATAGCCCCCAGCCTTGCTGCACTGTGCAGAGGAGCTGCTCCTGGGCACAGCTGTCTCTCTGCACCACGGCCCTCTTGCCACGAGCTCTCTCTGTCCCATGAGCCCGGCCCAGCTCAGCAGCACAGCACCAGCCCAAGGCACTGCAATCACCCCTCTGGGGGCTTTGCTGATGAGCCCACAAACCTCAGGCACTCAGAGACAATTGAAGACATCTCTCCAGAAGTCCAAGTCAGAGGCAAGTTTCCTGCAGTGTCCTCCTGAGGGCCAGCACTGACACAGCCTCCCTTGGAGCTCATTAAAGCAGAACAGTGGAAGCAGAGGGAATCCCCCAGTCAGCATGCCAAGAAGGTGCCTTCTGCTGGCCTAGCAGGGCCACTGCCAGATGTCAGCCCAAAAATGCAGGTCCCAGGGAGAAGCCAAGGGTGACTTCCAGACACAAGTGACCTCACAGTCCCTTTCCTGACACTTTCCTGCTGCTGCCCTATCAATTGCAGAGACTGAAGTGACCTCACAGTCACATTCCTCCTGCTGGGTCAGGACATCCTGACGTAGGGCTGACCTCTCTCTAGTCCTTTAGGGACTAGGGCTCACCATTCTGGGTTAGAGGATAAACACAGGTTAAACGGGAATCTTTGGTGTTCTTCTGTGGCTATCAGGTCTGTCATAAGGTTATGGGCAAACCCTGTGGTTTAGAGTATTTTAAGGCCTGCCAACAACTTCTCTAGGGCTAAATAGTGCATTTTAATGCTAGTGTTTAGGGAAGGAATTAGGGTAAGCAGGAGAGTAAAGGTAAGGAAAAGGGTCTGTGGGCTGCATTTTTCTTCAGTGGATACTTTAAGTTCAGGCATTAGAGTAGTGGATTCCTCTCAGAGTGTTGGAGGAGCATTTAGCTTTAAAGATGAAAATTACTGGTTCAAATAAGGAAAGGGCAATACATTACTGTTTTAAATCAGTGTTACTGTAACACCTACATTAAATGACCCCTCTTACCTCTACATAATCATTAATTTCTGCTGGCCATGCTCCTCTTACCACCCCAAAATCTCACATCTCTCTTGTTCAGGCTACTCCTGACCTCCCCATATCTTACTGTGATCAGCTTTCTGATGACATTTACCATCTCAGTGTACCTGTCTCACCTCTGTTGGCTCCTCCATTCCTGAGAAGGTAGTGACATTGTAATCAGGAGGGAAAAGGACACAAAGGTCTTTAGGCGCATCCTGCACAATGTGCCCATCAGCTCTGCACCTCCACAAAATCACACTTCCTACCTTCAAGGTTTGTTTCCCAAATGGCTTCTGTGGATCCAGGGTTACTTTTCCCAGGCCCTCTCACATGTTTCAGTTTTGGATGTGCAGGGATGGGATAAGGAAAGCCAAGGCACAGATGGAACTCAGCTTGGCAAGTGATGCAAGGAATAATAGGAAGAGATTCTATAGATACATGGCTCATAAAATAAAGGCCAAGGAGATTGTACCCCCTTCTGATGGATGAGAAGGGTGAACTGGTAATGACAGACATGGAGAAGGCAGAGGGACTCAACAATATCTTTGCCTCAGTCTTCCCTGCCAGTCAGGCTTCCCAAGTCTTTCATTCTCTGAACCCATAGATGGAGGCTGGGGGTGCAAAGTCTCACCCACTCTAAGTGAAGAGCAGGTTTGAGAACACCTGATGAAACTCAACAAGTACAAGTCTATGAGGACTGATGACTTGCATCCCAGGGTCCTGAGGGAACTGGCTGATGTAGTTGCCAAGTCTCTCTCCATCATATTTGAAGAGTCCTGTCAGTCGGGTGAAATCCCTGATGACTGGAAAAAGGAAAACATCACTCCCATTTTTAAAAAGGGTAGAAATGAGAACCCATGGAACTACCGAATGGTGAGCCTCAGCTCTGTGCCTCAAAAGATCGTGGAAAAGATCCTCCTGGAATCGACGTCAAGGCACATGCAAGACAAAGAGGTCATCTTAGACACCCAGCATGGCTTCACCAAAGGATAAATGGTGCCTGACCAATCTGGTGGCTTTCTGCAATGGAGTGACCACATCAGACAACAAGGGAAGACCGACCGATACCATCTACTTGGACTTCTGTAAGACCATTGACGCTGTCCCACATGACATCCTAGTCTCCAAATTGGAGAGATACGCATTTGATGGGTGAACCATTCAGTGGGTAAGGAGTTGGCTTGAAGGTCACACCCAGAGAGTGGTGCTCAATGGCTCTATGTCCAAGTGGAGGCTGGTGATGAGTGGCATCTGTCACGAGTCTGTCTTGGGACTGGTACAGTTTAATATCTTTATCAATGACATAGTGGGATCGAGTGCTCCCTCAGCAAGTGTGCAGATGACACCAAGCTGAGTGGTGTAGTTGATGCAACAGAGGAAGGGGTGCCAACCAAAGAGCGCTGTACAAGATTGAAATTTGGGTCCCTGTGAATCTAAGGAGGTTCAACAAGTCCAAGTGCAAGATGCTGCACCTGGGCTCGGGAAATCCCAGATATGAGGAAAGGCTGGGAGAAGAACTCATTGAGAGGATCCCTGCAGGGAGGTACTTGGGGGTTCTGCTGGACAAAAAGCTCGACATGAGCCAGCAGTGTGTGCTTGTAGCCCAGGAGGCCAACTGCATTCTGGGCTGCATCAAGAGAGGAGTGGCCAGCAGGTGGAGGCAGGTGATTCACCCCTTCTACTCTGCCTTTGTGAGGCTCATCTTGGAGTCCTGCATCCAGGACTGGGGCCACCAGCACAAGAAGGGTGTGGGTCTGTTAGAATGGATCCAGAGGAGGGCCATGAAGATGATCAAGGGGCTGGAACACCTCTCCTATGAAGAAAGGTTGAGAGAGCTGGGGCTCTTCAGCCTGGAGAAAAAAAGGTTCCAGGGTGACCTCATCACAGCCTTTCAGTACTTAAAGGGGGCTTATAAAAAGATGGAGAGTGACTCCTTGCTCAAGGACATCACAGTCACTGCCCTGCCCCTAGGGGACAAACAGCTGAAGTTAGGGATAGGAGTGGGTTTGAAGATGAGATGTGTTGTGTGTGTGGTGGAGGGTTAGGTGGTCAATTTAACATTTAGGGATTAGAGGTCAACTTCTAGGGCTAATGCAATGGAAGGGCTTTGAGGGAGGGATTGGTGTTCTGCTCAAGATGCCTGCTCAAGGTGTAGGATAAGGGCAAGCCTTGTGGGTTAGAGTTTTGTTTAGTTCTTGGGTGAGGGCTAGGGCTAACGCTGGCATTCTAATTCATGATTAGGCTTAATCATCATTCTGCTTGACCTTTAAGTACAAGATGTGTTTGACATCTGCCTTTTCCAAGTCCCGAGGAACCTCTTTGATCAACCTGTCCTTTCCAAGGCCTCTCAGATAGATCTTATGACAATGTCTGGAGCAGTTCCACCAGCATGTCTCTCACCCTTCCCACTCAACTTCTAAGCAACCTGAGGATTGAGCAGGGGGATGATGAAGGTTTGGGAAAGGGCTTGGTTAAAACCTCTGAGCACAGCCTTTATGGGCTTCACACAGACAGTGAGGGTGGTGTCACAGAAAACAGTGACACTCATGAGGACTATAGAGCAGGTGGACAAGACCTTGGGCCTGCCAACACAAGACGCACACACATGAAAACTGTATGGGAGGGAAGAGGAAGATTGGATCCAAAATGTAGATTATGAAATCAAAGAGCATGAGTATCACCGTGACACTGCAGGAGAGCTCCAGCAATGGAACAAAACCACAGAAGGTGTCTATGACACTGGGGCCACAGAACTGTAGCTGGGAGGGGGAGAAAGAATTCCTGTACATGAGAGAAATTGCCCTGGTTCAGGTACAGCTGCCTTCTGGAGTCAGACCTTCCACTTCTTGAGCCTTGCAGAGAAGAGGGGTGGCATACAGCCCAGGGCTGACCGTAGGACATGGCCCCCAGCAGGAAGCACTGCGGTCATGCAGAAGGTGCAGGTGTCCTGGTTTCAGTTAGAACAGAATTAATTTTCTTCCTAGTAGCTGGTGGAATGCTGTGTTTTGGCTTAGGATGAGAAGAGTGCTGATAACACCCCGATGTTTTAATTGTTGCAGAGCAGTGCTTACACCAAGCCAAGGACATCTCAGCCTTTTGCTCTGTCCTGCCAACAGGCAGGCTGGGGGTGCAGTAAGAGCTGGGAGGGGACAGACCCAGGACAGGTGACCCGAACTAGCCAAAGGGGTATTCCATACCATATGACGTCATGCTAAACAATATATAGGGGTGGCTAGCCAGGGGGAGGGGGCCGGACTGCTCAGTTAGGCTGGGCATCGGTCAGCGGGTAGTGAGCAATTGCATTGTGCATCACTTGTTTGTACACATTATTATTATTTTCCTATTATCACCATTGTATTATTATTATTATTATTGTTATTATTACTTTTGTTATTATTATTTTCCTGTCTTATTAAACTGTCTTTATCTCAACTCACGGGCTTCACTTTCCATTTCTCTCCCCCGTCCCAGAGAGGGAGGGGGAGGGTGAGCGAACGGCTGTGTGGTGTTTAGCTGCCGGCCGGGTTAAACCATGACAGCAAGTGAGAGTGCTGCCACCTCTGTGAGCAAAGGGGGTGCTGTCCCCAGCCAGGAAGATGGCCAGCATCTGACGCAGGGTGCTGGAGCTGTGCAAGGAGGACAACTCTCCCCCAGAAACAAGGCCACGGGCATCTGCAGGTGTTTGGTGTCAGGCACCAGCACAGTGATGAGGTTGTTCCACATCCCAGTCACTCTGTGCTGGTCAAGCAAGAGAGGAAGAAGAGATTTGTGTATGGGTAGAGGATCTCCCAGGTAGAAAACTGATGATCTGGTTCATCCACTGGAGAACCAAGGTGTAAATGTAGAGCTTGGGAGCGTGATATAGTGATGGACTTGTCAGCACTAAGGTAAAGTTACCTGACCTGGGTGACACGTCCCAGAGTAGTGTCAGGCACAATGCAATTCTTTTTACCTTCTGCATCTAAAGACCAGGAAGTAGTACTCTGCCTTTCTCTATTGACTGGGCAGGTCTTTTCACATTACTCAATTTAGGTTTTCCTGTCTGAAAGGGGCAATTTCCCAAAAGCAGCCAAGCTCATGGGTATAGCTACATCAACTTAAAGATATATTTTCTTTCGTTTTCATACTGAGTTTTCCACAGAAGACCCAAGAGATACCATGGATATCTAGGTGTCTACTGCGATTCAAACAGAATTTCTCAGGTTCCAAAAGTCACTTAAAATTTATTTTACTTTATTTCATTTTAGGTTTCATTTTTTTATTTTTTTATTTTAGGTTTCATTTCATTTTATTTTATTTTAGGTTTCGTTTTATTTTATTTTATTTTAGGTTTCGTTTTATTTTATTTTATTTTATTTTTTGATTTTGTTTTATTTTATTTTATTTGTTCTCAAGGAACCCGAGTTGTCTTAGAAAGCGTTTCATGTGTGGGCTGGGCTGCAGTTACATGGACAAAGACCACTGCTGGCAGGGAGGGTGTCTGACCTCCAGACTCTGCTTTTCCTCCCGAAGAAGGTCTCCAAAGAAGTTACCCTGGATGAACAGCAATAGGAGAATGATGCTCAAAACTGAAATGCAGCAAATTTCAGCCTTTAAAAACTGAAAATATTTTTTATTAGCTGCTTTTTGAAATTTTCTTCCTTAAGTAGACCATGCAAACTCTGTAATTAGCTATACAAGGCATGAAGGCTTGAAGAAACTATTGAAGAGATGTTAGGAGTTTCTGCATTTTAATGAGTTCCATGGTGTATTTTGGTGCTCAGTCTATGAAGCTCAGGTACTGAGAGGAGAGTGATGTAACCGCTTGAGCAAGTAAAGTCAGGAGGAAAAGCTGAAGTGACTTGGAGTATTAATGGGCCCCACTGAGGGCTGTTACTAACAAAGCCTCCCCAGGGCCTTGTTAGGGCAGATAATTGGAGGCCATGGTTACAGACAGGCAAAGCACTGTGCTGAGAAAAGTCTTGGTTGGTTTTAGTGAAGCAGAAGAGCCAAGGCCTGACCCCTGGAACTGTGAGAGGAGATTCTGCACCCCCACATCTGGCTCAAGGCTCTTACTGGGATCTGTGGGATGTGGTGGGCAGTGTGATGCCATGAGAACAACACTGGTGTGACACCTCCGTGGTGCTGTACAGGGTTGCAAGGAATCGATGAGGCCTCATCAGAATGAATATAACATATCTCCTAAGCTCTAGCCAAGAGAACAGAAATTTCAGGGCTGTTGGGCCTGCCATTTCTACCAGCACCCTCTGCCTTCTGCTCTGCAGGCTTTCCTTTGCTGTCCCGTAGTCTGAACTATTTCCTTGCAGTCTGCAGACACCCATTTCTGTTCATCAACTTGCTTTCATCCCTTGCTTTCACCCATGTCTCATCAGCCCTCACCAGATTTTCCTTGAAAGACAAAGCGACGGTCTAATCAGAGGGTGACCTCTGGCACCACAGCAAAACCCTTTGAGGGACATTTCTTCCTCCTCGTGGCCAATGCTTAACATCCAAGGTACAGTTTGTGGATTTTTTTTTTTTTTTGTTCTTTCCTACTACCAAAGGAAGCTCCATCAGGGTGGAAACCACTCCTGAAGTAGGCATCCCAACCCAGCAGGCTCCTTGCGGCCTCTCAGCCAAGCACACACAAGTCACCTCAGCAGCAGCTTCCAAGCCAGGGGCCTGCTGCTGGCCTTGCAGCTTCTTGGCTACACACAGCCAAGCCTTGTGCCTGCTGCTGCCCACTCATGGACTCAAGCAGAAGGGACAGGACAACCCATGTTGGGGCCTTCTTTCTGTCTGGGTCCTCCTGGGTGTGTAGGCAGAGGGGATCCCCCAGTCAGCATGCCAAGCAGGTGCCTTCTGCTGGCCTAGCAGGGCCACTGCCAGATGTCAGTCCTCACTTGGTTTTGAATGCCATGAGACCTCATGGCAACCTCACGGTTCCTGCCCTGCCTCAAGGGGCCAAGCACCTAAAGTTAGAGGGCTTGAAGGTGGGGAGGTTAATGCACAGGAAGAAGGGGCTTTCGGGTGTTAGATGTTCATGTATGGTGTTAGGTGACTAGGGCTCATCCTTTCTGAGTTAGAGATTAAGGAAAATTTAGTGGAAGTGTTTGGTGTTCTGTTTAAGGTGGGCTGTCTGTGCTTAGGGTATGGGGAAGCTTTGTGGTTTAGGGTTTTGTTTAGGTCTGTAAAGAAGGTGTCTAGGGTTAAACAGAGCATTTCAATGCTAGGATTAAGGGCAGGGATCAAGGTAAACAAAAGAGTAAGGGTAAGGGAAAGAGGCTATGGGCTGAGTTTTGGCTTCAAGGGATACTATGAGGTCTGGCATTAGAGTAGTGGATTCCTGTCAGGGTGTGGTGTAGCATTAAGGGTTAGGGATTAAGTTTACACGTTGAGACCTTGGAAGGGCCTCCTTTTTGAAGTCAGTGTTAGAATAGCATGAACATTATCCTGAACATTTTTTCATCTTCCAAATCATGAATTTCTGCTGCCCTAGCTCCTCTTCCCTCCCCTAAATCCCACATCACTCTTAGCCAGGGTTCAGCTGACCTCCCCATAGCAGTAATCTTGTTGGGATCAGATTTCTGATGGCTTTCATGATCTCAGAGTATCTGTCTCACCTCTGTAGGCTACTCCATTCCTAAGACAGAAGTGGCACGTAAGGCAAAATGGAAGAGGACACAAACATGTCTAGGAACACCCTGCACCATGTGCCCAGCAGCTCTGCACAACCACAGAAGTGAGCTTCCTGATGTTAAGTTTTGGTTCCAGAATGGATTCAGGCTAATTTTTTCCAGGCCCTCATGCATGCTTCATTTTCCCCCAGGGATCTTGGAGGCACTGGCTGCCTCTGTGTAGAAAACTGAAAGCAGCCGTGGAGGATGACTTTAGGCAAAAGCTGAAATCTTTTGATTTTGACATGACAACCAGAGGTGCTGCTCTGCAGAGTGAGGGGGCTGTGCCCGGGGCACGGGGGCACTCTGCAGGGCTGTGCTGGGCAGGCTGGGAGGCAGACCCAGCTCATGGGGTCACTGCCATTGCCCCAGGGCTGCAAGGAATCATTCGCCAGGCTCCTTTGCTGGGGCTTATGTGTGCCAAGGGGATGCTGAGCTCTCCTCTGCCTGCTCACACCAGACTGAGCACTTGAGCTCTGCTCAGTCCACCTCAGACATAACATGGTGCTTGGCAGTAAATACTGGGGTCATCTTTCCAAGACAAGGTAGCAGTTTCTCAGAGACTGACAGCACAGCAATCTGCTTGTGAGAACTGATGAGTTACTAAATATTCCTCATGTTTGGGGTTGCAATTCCTCTTTCTTTATTTTTTCTTTTCCTTTCGCTTCCTTATGTGTCTATCTTTCTGTGAGTTTTTATGTCCTTTCACTTCTCTCTCTAGATGTGTTTCCTCCTCTCCCTCTAGAGGGGGAGGAAGCAGGCAGCTCACGCATGTGTAGTTTCTGGTTGAGGAGAGAAACGAGGAGGCTGGCTATGGTGCAGCTGCAGGAGCCCTGCTCTCTTGCCTGGGAGATCCCCAGCACACAGTGCCTGTGCCCTGCAGGGCCAGCCCCGCTCCCCAGGCCAGCACAAGAGGCCTGGCCCAGCCACAGAGCAGCTCCACATTCCTCTCCAGGATGCCATTTGCCATCAGACCCAGTAACTGCAGGACATGCCAAGGCCATGCCACTTATTACTCTTTGTTGGGCCATGTGCTACCAAGAAGTCAGATCCCAGTCCAGCCCTTTGTCCTTCAGCTATCACTATGGGACTGATCCATCCTGAAGCCCAGAAAAACAAGAAGCCTGTCCAGGGAGGAGCTCCTTGGGTGTATTTCTGACAACTGCTTTAGAAGAGGTGTACAAAGATGTGGTAGAGATGCCACTCTAGGGACATCAGGAAAGTCACCAAGGTGCATGAGATCTGATGGCTAACCCACGTACAAGAGCACAAGAGAACAATGTGGAAGCCAAAAGAGAGCAGCAGTGAAAAGGCCACGTCCTGATGCTGGCCATGGCCATGGCTCCAGGGAAGCAGCAGCCCTGACCCGAAGGCAGCAGAGAGGCAGAGCCCAGCGGGCAGTGAGGGGCAGCCCCGAGGGCCACTGGGGCTGCTCCTCCATGTAGCAGCTGGGCTTTTGGCCGTGAACCCCTCCTGTGTGTTGGGGCTGCTCCCCCAGCTCCAGAGTACATGGGAAGAGATGGCAGCTGAGACCAGTGAATTTATGCTTTATTGTCTATACCTACAGAGGATGCCTAGTTCAATAGGTTGATTAGAAGATGTACTCAAAGTAAAAAATTACTAAATAAATTCAACCAATATCAGAAGTCATGAAAATAATAAAAAGAAAAGAAAAATGATATGAAAATCTGTCATGTTCGTTTCTCAAATACAATAGTAGTCCTGACAGGATTATTATTAATGTTTATAATATGATAATAATACTAAGGATAAAAATAATATGATAAAAATCACAATAATATTAACAATATTGATGTTTAATAAGCACATACAAAAACAGTTTCCTCACTGCATCCTTGAGCTCCTGGTTCCTCATGCTGTAAATGAGAGGGTTCACTGCTGGAGGTACCACTGAGTACAAAAGTGACACCAGTAGATCCAGGGATGGGGAAGAGATTGAGTTGGGCTTCAGGTAGGCAAAAATGCCAGTGCTGACCATCAGGGAGACCACGGCTAGGTGAGGGAGGCACGTGGAAAAGGCTTTGTGCCGGCCCTGCTTCAGAGGGCATCCTCAGCACTGCCCTGAAGATCTGCACATAGGACAGCACAATGAAAGCAAAACAACCAAATGCTAAAAATGCACTAAAGACCAGAAGACCAGCTTCCCTGAGGTAGGCATCTGAGCAGGAGAGCTTGAGGATGTGGGGGATTTCACAGAAGAACTGGTCCACAGCATTGCCTTGGCAGAGGGGCAGGGAAAATGTAGTGGCTGTGTGCAGGACAGCATTGAGAAAGCCACTGCCCCAGGCAGCTGCTGCCATCTGGGCACAAGCTCTGCTGCCCACGAGGCTCCCGTAGTGCAGGGGCTTGCAGATGGCAACGTAGCGGTCGTAGGCCATGATGGTGAGAAGGAAATACTCCGATGACATCAACAAGACAAAGAGAAAAACCTGTGCAGCACAGCCTTGATAGGAGATGGCCCTGGTGTCCCAGAGGGCATTGGCCATGGCTTTGGGCAGAGTGGTGGAGATGCAGCCCAGGTCGAGGAGGGCGAGGTTGAGGAGGAAGAAGTACATGGGGGTGTGGAGGCGGTGGTCGTAGGCTACGGTGCTGAGGATGAGGCCGTTGCCCAGGAGGGCAGCCAGGTAGATGCCCAGGAAGAGCGCGAAGTGCAGGAGCTGCAGCTCGCGCGTGTCTGCGAATGCCAGCAGGAGGAACTCACTCACAGAGCTGCTGTTGGGCATTTGCTGGCATTGGACACAGTTGTCTGTTGAAGAAAAAAGACAGAACAAAGTTAGAGGAGGCTTCTCTGAGGAAAACCTATTGCAAGTGTTGGAGCACTCCTCTGCCTGAGCCTCTCTTTGCAGGATAACCTTTCCACAGCTCTCTTGCTTGAGCTTGCAGAGGAGTCCATGCTGCTGTTTATCAGGGGGAAGCAGGAATATGGGGGAAACTCTCGTTCAGTCCACTGATCAGGTCACTGGAATTTACAGTGCTGTTTCAAACAATGCATCCCAATGCAGAACAGGGATTCAGATGCCACTGCTGAACACTCTCTTTCTCAGATGCCCTGTGTCAGCCCTCTGTAAGCTGCAGGACCACAACACTTAGGTGTTTCCCTGAGATGGAACTGAAGAAAGCTGAGAGCAAAGAAGCTGCAGTCCAAGTGCAGCTGGACAGGAATCTCACCTTGTCTGTCTGTTGTGAGCAAGTTCTCAGCTCTTCCCTCCTAGCAAGAGGTGTAGAGGTCATTGCACTTATTGCACCTCATTGCAGCTGCCCACAGACAGCCACCCAGAAGCATGGACATGGCCTTAGCAAGGAGGTGTCTTCTCCTTGGGGCACGTGGATAACACAAAGATGCCACAAGAGAGCTGCATCCTGCTGGAGAGCAGCCTGCAGCCAGGAGGATGCCCCACAGACAGAGCTGGATATCTGAAAGCTGGAGTGTCCCATATCCCAGCTGCAGCGTTGCAGAGTCTGGAGGAGGCTTGGCCACTCTGCTCATTGCTGTCCAGGGGCACCTGCCTTAGGGCACTCCAAGGGGCTTCTGCCAGACTTCCTCACCTCGCAGGGCAACCCAGCAGGACTCTCAAAGCCTACTGCATTGCCCACTGCCCTCCCAGAAACAAGACCCAGCAGGAGACCCTTCCAGGACCTGCAGCTGCATGGCCCTGCAGCCAGGCACTTACCTTGTCAAGGGCTGTGCAGGTTTCTCCTGCAGGCAGCTCTCAGCATCCTCCCACTGCCAACTGCCTTCAGCCCCTCTCTCCTTTTCTTCTCTCTGTGTCTGTGCCTCTGTGTCTCTTTCCTGCTGCGCTGTGCAGAGGAGCTGCTCCTGGCCACAGCTGTCTCTCTGCACCACGGCCCTCTTGCCACGAGCTCTCTCTGTCCCACGAGCCCGGCCCAGCTCAGCAGCACAGCACCAGCCCAAGGCACTGCAATCACCCCTCTGGGGGCTTTGCTGATGAGCCCACGAACCTCAGGCACTCAGAAACAATTGAAGACATCTCTCCAGAAGTCCAAGTCAGAGGCAAGTTTCCTGCAGTGTCCCCCTGAGGGCCAGCACTGACACAGCCTCCCTTGGAGCTCGTTAGAGCAGAACCCTGGAGGCAGTGAGGACAAGGAGACAAAGGCAATGTGAAGGTGACACTGAAGTGTACATAAAGTGGATTTGTTTCACTAAGTACCAGGGTACAGACAATAACGAATGATTTTAAATTTGAAAATACAGAAAAGGAAGATAAAATAGTAATTAACATTAACAATAGCAATAACAATAACAATAATAATATGTACAAGGCAAGTGATGCACCATGCAATTGCTGAGAAGCCCCTCACCGATGCTCAACGTGTCCTTGAGCTTTGGTCCCAATGACCCTGGCCAGCCGGCATCGGGATCTCTTGTGCATGTCCCTTGACCTTAATTTCTTTTTGTACAAAATCAGCTTTCAGAGGAATTTGGAGTATTTTCTTCCCTTTCTCAAATACTCCCTCTGCTGTGTCACCCCACCCAGTAATGCCATCGATGTAGTGCAGGTGCTCAGGAGCTTCCTCCTCTTCCAGGGCAGTCTGAATCATGCTGCTGGCATGGCAGCACTCAGCATTGCGGGACTTCATTCAGGCCACGATAGGCCTCTGTTAGTGCACTCGGTTGGTGCTATACTGACTCAGGTGCACGGCTGTGGTAGGGATTGGCACCAGCTGTCCTTCAGCCCTCATCTACCCCACAACAGAAGGGTCCTGTGAGAGACCAAGGCAAGGCAGACAACAGTATAATGTCCTCTGTCTCCAAGGCAGCTATGCCTAAAGCCCACCGATACCCTTTTGGGTCCCTGAAATATCTATCCTCTCCTGAAGCAGTCTCTTCCAAGGATGCACAGAGTCTCTGGGCCAGTGCCAATGGGGTGCTTTTGCCACTCCTTCCCACTTAGACACACTTCAGCCTCCAGTACAGTTCAGAGTTGGGATCCCCCTGTCACTGCAGACATACAAATGGGTTCGACCCTCTGTAGCTTGATGGCATTAGGGTACACTGTGCAGTGGTGCCCACTAGCTCCTGATACTTCTGTGGGTCTGATGTGCAAGGCCATCGAATCCCCACAGTCCAATAAACCCGACTGTCCCCTTCCTCCCCCTGGCTGGAGGCACAGCCCCTCTAGTCCTGCTCATAGTATTCAGTACTGTGTCTGCAGGACAGCCCGCTGGAAATTGGAGCAGCAGTTCTCTAAGAACCCCTTTTAGTGATTGTTTTTCCTTGCCACTCACATACATGTGCCTCTAGGCTGGAGGTAGATTTTCCATCCCACTTTCTCATGTCCTCTCCATGGTCACACCAGTAAAACCACAGGGTGGCACATAGTGTGTACCCACCATATCTCCTTTCCTGCCCTCTAATTCCAGGGAGGGGTGCCGTTTCTCCCAGCACCAGAGCAGCATAGGGACAGGGATCGCGTGATTACTGATGCTCTTATGACTTCTTTCTCTTCGTCCTCCTACTCACATGATGGCCCAGCTTTTCTGAAGCCTGCATCATCTTCTGACTAACTGACTTTCACATCCATTGTTTTTTCTTGCATATAGGAGCAACTGATACAGACACAGGTTGGTTTTCTGGCTCAGACACAGGGCCCAGAAAAGAGCTGGAGTTGCTGCAGGGCATTTTGCAGATGCTGTAGTAGCTGCAGGGTCTGTCAGAAGGGTTGGAGTGACTGCAGGGCTTTTCACAGAGGCTGGAGTGGCATTGATTGTGGCTCTGTAAGCACAGGCCAAGACCCAGCAGACTGCAGTGGCATGTGTCTCTTTGGAAATGCCAGGGTGATAACACCTCCTTTTCAAGCATTTAACTGTGAGATATGTTCATCTGATTCATGTCAATATGAACGATGCTAGGGGCCTCATGGTATGATGAATGTGACCTTCTGTCTTACATACCCTGTTATAACCACACGTCTAAGTGAAACAGCGTGATTAATGTATATAGTTCTTGTATCTTGCAAAAGAATCGTCTAGCAGTTCGTGTCAATAGAGGGTTTGAAGGGTAAACTTTGAGACTCGGGTCTAGGGGATAAGAGAGCAAAGGAGTTTCCAAAAACTGCTGACTTTTGCATGGGACAAGTATCTGATATCTGGGATAAGAGAACAAAGAGGTTTCAAAATAACTCCTAACTATTTCATGTGGCACTGCACGGGTCTCTGATATCTGGCAAAGATATGACCAAATAAAAAGAAAGGGGGAAGATCACAGAATCACAGAATCACAGAATTTCTAGGTTGGAAGAGACCTCAAGATCATCGAGTCCAACCTCTGACCTAACGCTAACAGTCCCCACTAAACCATATCCCTAAGCTCTACATCTAAACGTCTTTTAAAGACTTCCAGGGATGGTGACTCCACCACTTCCCTGGGCAGCCTGTTCCAATGCCTCACAACCCTTTCAGTAAAGAAGTTCTTCCTAACATCTAACCTAAAACTCCCCTGGCTCAACTTTAGCCCATTCCCCCTCGTCCTGTCACCAGGCACGTGGGAGAACAGACCAACCCCCACCTCGCTACAGCCTCCTTTGAGGTACCTGTAGAGAGCGATAAGGTCGCCCCTGAGCCTCCTCTTCTCCAGGCTGAACAAGCCCAGCTCCCTCAGCCGCTCCTCGTAGGACTTGTCCTCCAGACCCCTCACCAGCTTCGTCACCCTTCTCTGGACTTGCTCAAGCACCTCAATGTCCTTCTTGTAGCGAGGGGCCCAAAACTGAACACAGTACTCAAGGTGTGGCCTCACCAGAGCCGAGTACAGGGGAACGATCACTTCCCTAGCCCTGCTGGCCACACTGCTTCTTATACAAGCCAGGATGCCGTTGGCCTTCTTGGCAACTTGAGTACACTGCTGACTCATATTCAGCCGACTATCAACCAATGCTCCCAGGGCCTTCTCCGCCATGCAGCATTCTAACCACTCATCTCCCAGCCTATATCACTGCTTGTATACCACAAGTTCCTCATCTATTCTTTACAGGTACATACTCCAGCCCTAGATTATCTTATCCCTCTCCTCCATCCTTGGTTACAATTCTGTATGGCCTTACAGACCAGGTGTTAGTGACTAAGGTAGCATCAGACATAAAAAGTTTCTAATCTTCTATCTAATTAAACATAACAACATATTTCAAATCTGGTTTTATTATTCTAACAGGAAGAGAACCAAATGTCCTTCTGAACTGAAATCACCAGGATATGCAGGGATGTCAGGAAGGGCCCAGGGCCTGGCTCTGCCCTGTGGTGCACAGGGAGGGGGTAAAGACACGAGGTGTGGGGAGAAGCTGGAGCTGCTTGGCCTTCCGAGCAGGAAAAGCTTTGTCCTCCGGATCAGGGCTCTTCCCGAGCAAGGTGGCCACAAGCCCTGCCTGCCCTCCTCCTGCTACACTGCATGCGCTGGCTGCAGCAGAGGGGACCCTCAGCCAGCCCCTGCATGGGGCTCTGCCACCCACCTGGCCCCAGCCCTCTCCAGCATCCTCCTTGCTGCTCTCTGATGCACGCCAGCACCTCCCCATGTGTGCTGGCCAGCACATCTGCTGAAGGCCAGGGCGGCTGCTGCAGGGGCAGGGAGCTCAGCATGGCCCTTGCAGCCCCCTGCCCTGGGCCTGCCTCTGCCCTTGGGCTCGGCCCCGGCCTTGGCTCTGCTGGCAGGAGCACTCTTGGCATGCGCTTCCTGGCCTCCCCTCGCCTGCACACAGCTGCTGCCCACTCAGGCTGCTGCCACAAACGTGTCCTCACAAGCAGCACCACCCCTTGGGCTGTTTCTGCTGGCATCCCCCACCCCACTGCCTTGACTCCTTGTCTCTGCTGGCCCCCAACTCCTGCACCGAAATGCATCTCTTGGCTCTCAGTGCCCTCTCCCCTGCCATGATGGGACATGCTTTCCAGTGTGCCATCTACCAGACACAGCAATGAATACTATGAGCAGGACTAGAGGAGTCCTCCTTCCAGCCAAGGCGGGGGCACAGAGGAAAGGGACAATTGGGTTTACTGGACTGTGTATATTTAATGGCCTGACACATCAGACACATAAATGTATCAGGCTCTACTAGACACCGGTGCAGAGCGTACCCTGATGCCATCAAGCTACAAAGAGGTAGAATGCACATGTATTTCTGGAATGACGGGGCATCCCAAGAGATAACTGCACTGGAGGTTGAAGTGAGTCTAACAGGGAAGGAATGGCAAAAGCACCTGTTATAAATGAAGTCTTACTCAATCTGAATTTAGTAATATTTATAAAAGGCAAGCAAACAGTGCTGGGTGTGTGGGGAATCTATGCTCTACCAAGATGCACACACGAAGATCGAACTTTCTAAACGTACAGAACATTGCTTTTATATATGCCTATACATATGTACAATCAGAAATGGTAACAAACAATCCTTTAAGTCTATTACTGTTGAAGTCCATGAATGGGGGAGCATAGTTGGAGTTGGTAATCCTGGTTGAAGTGCTCCCATATCTTCCATGACTTAACAGTCTCCATTTTCCACTCCTTTTCTTGATTACAAACACCGGAGAGTTCCAGGGCTAGTTGTGGGAACAACATGTCTTGCTAGGAACTCGGCCTTCGGGCCTTATGTATCCTATTCTTCCCAGATCGAAGAAAACATATCCATCTCCTCTTCAAGGCCAATAGGGCCTGGGTCAAAAGGCATGTCACCAGGGGGCATAATAGCAAAGGCCTGCAATGGCAGTAGTGGTGGGGGCGGGGGCGATGGTGTAGTAGAAGGATTGGTGGATGAGCCTGCAGCTCCCTCACTGTCTGGCAAACCACATGTGTCTGACTGTGGTCCCACATGGCTCTTTAAGGCCTCAGAGACTGCTTGCCAGGTGCCGAGCAGTCCCACCGCAACCTTGTCATTTTTAGTTGCAGATTCCCACACCTTGACATCAATTTGGTTCCATATTTCAGGATCATAAACTGTCTAATTGTTAAGAAGGAGAATAAGCTGTAAGGTTAGCAGGACAGTCTTTGTTTCTAAGGACGTATGATTCCCCATAATGTGCAGCTGCTTACCAGCAAGGGGCAGTTGTGTGCGTGGCTCTGCTTCTCTCAGCTTGAGCTTCTTCCCAGCTCTGGTGCGCCCATTTCCAGCGACTTTCTGTACGAGAGTCTCTGAGTGGTTTGCTGAGTTTGGCCAAACCTATCTTTATGAGGTGATCAATGTGCCTGTTCCCATCCTGGTCTCTATTCTGCTAGCCTGTCCCTATTAATTCCTTTTTCATTATGTCGGGATGTCTTTTTTCATCTTGAGGACAGGCTCCCCTCTTATACCCTTCGCCCCACAGCAGTCCTTTTCAAAAAGAACTTTTCATTTGTCAAACAACTTTGCCCAGCAACAGCAAAGACTGGCTTCAGGAGAGGGAACTTTAAAGTTCCAAGAGGGCACCACCGGTGAGGCTTTGGCTAACCGAGTCTCCCTGATTGCCCTCCATGACCTTCGTTCATTAACTGGAGAGCCAAGGTATAGATGCAGAGCTTGGTAGCGTGGTTATGTGATGGACTTGTCAGCACTAAGGTAAAGTTGCCTGACCTGGGTGACACGTCCCAGAGCAGTGTCAGGCACAATGCAATTCTTTTTGCCTTCTGCATCTATAGCACAGGAAGTAGGACTTTGCCCTACTCCATTGACTGGGCAGGTCTTTTCACTTTACCCAATTTAGGTTTCCGTGGCTGGAAAGGGACGATTTCCCCAAAGAGGCCAAGCTCATGGGTACAGCTACAGCCACTTGAAGATATATTTTCTTTAGTTTTCTTCCTGAGTTTTCAACAGAAGACCCAAGAGAACCATGGATGTCCAGGTGTCTACTAAGATTAATTTAGAATGTCTCAGGATCCAATGGTCATTTCAATTTTATTTTATTTTATTTTATTTTATTTTATTTTATTTTATTTTATTTTATTTTATTTTTCCTTGAATTATCTTTGAAAGGTTTTCATGTGCTGAACTGTGCTGCAGTTACAGGGACAAAGACCACTGCTGGCAGATGAGGTGTCAGACCTCCAGACTCTGATTTTCCTCCTGATGCAGGTCTGCAAATAAGTCACCCTGGATGAATAGCAATAGGTGAATGATGCTCCAAACTGAAATGCAACAAAATTCAGCGTTTTAAATGAAAAAGAAAAAAAAAATATTTGATGCTTTTTGAAAACTTCATCCTTAACTACATCATGCAAGCTCTGCAAGTAGCTGCACAAGGCGTGAAGGCTTGAAGACAACTATGGAAGAGATGTTAGGACTTTCTGCATTTTAATGAGTTCCATGGTGTATTTCGGTGTTCAGTCTATGAAGCTCAGGTACTGAGAAGAGAGTGATGTAACTGTTTGAGCAAGTAAAGTCAGAAGGACGAGTTGAAGTGACTTGGAATATTAATGGGCCCCACTGAGGGCTATTACTAACAAAGCCTCCCCAGGGCCTTGTTAAGGCAGATATTTGAAGGCCACGGTTACAGACAGGCAAAGCTCTATGCTGAGAAAAGTCTTGGTTGGTTTTGGTGATGCCAAAGGGACAAGGGTTGGCCCCAGCCACTGGAACAGGAGATCCTGCATCCCCAAGTCTTTCTCAAGGCTCTTGCTGGAATCTGTGGGATGTGGTGGGCAGGGTGATGCCAAGGGAAGAATAGTGGTATGTCACCTCTGAGCTGCTGCACAGGGTTGCAAGCAATTAATGAGGCCTCATTGCAATGAGTATAACATCTCTCCTCATAAGCTGCAGCAAAGGAGACAAATATCTCAGGGTTGTTAGCACCTTCCCTTTTTACCAGCACCCTCTGCCTTCTCCTCTGCAGGTTTTCCAATGCTGTCCCACACATTGCCCTATTGCCTTGAAGTCTGCAGACACCCATCTCTGTTCACCACTTTGCTCTCATCCCTTGCTTTAACCCATGTCTCGTCAACCCTCACCAGCTGTTCCTTGAAACAGAAAGCCATGGTCTGATCAGAGGGTGACCTCTGGCACTACAGCACAACCCCTTGAAGGACATTTCTTCCTCCTTGTGGCCAGTTCCAACCTTCCAGGGTGTGATAAATTAGTGGGGGTTTGTTCATTGTCTTTGAGGAATTTGGAGAATCTGCTGGGGAGAAAAGGTTGTAAAATTTAAGTGCCTTGATAAGGGAGGAAGCAGGAGGGGGTGTTGGGTGAACATCCTTGAGTTAAACCAGACTCTGTGAAATTCCTTACCACAAGACATCCTTTTTGCTGCTTCACTACCCCCACCTGAACACGAAGCAGAGGAATAACGACCCCCCCTCTCAACAATAGACTGCGCAGCCTCAGCCAGTTCAACAAGTCCTGATAAGCCGGAATTCAACTGCTATAAAACAGCAACACTGGAAAGGGAAGTTGCGTGCTGTTGCGGAGCGGAGACTCCCCAGCCGCCCAGCGCTGTTTTGCTTGTGTCTGCTTACTTGATTAATAAAATAATTTCAATAGACCAGTAAATTGTGTGGTCTAATTTATAACAAGCCAGACGTGGTGGTGCAGGATCTCCTGTTCCAGAGGCTGGGGCCAGACCTTGGCTCTTCTGTATCACCAAAACAAACAAAGACTTTTCTCAGCACAGTGCCTTTTCCTGTCTGCAGTCATGGCCTGCAGTTATCTGCCCTAACATGTTCCTGGGAAGGCTTTGTTAGTAACAGCCCTCAGTGGGGCCCATTAATACTCCAAGTCACTTCAACTTTTCCTTCTGACTTTACTTTCTCTAGCAGTTGCATCACTCTCCTCTCAGTACCTGAGCTTCATAGACCGAGCACCACAATACACCATGGAACTCATTAAAATGCAGAAACTCCTAACATCTCTTCCATAGTATTCTTCAAGCCTTCACGCCTTGTGTAGCTAATTGCAGAGCTTTTATGGCGTTGTTAAGGGAAAAGATTTCACAAAGCACATAATAAAAATATTTTCTTATTTCAAAGGTTGAATTTTGTTGCATTTCAGTTTTGAGCATCATTCTCCTATTGCTATTCATCCAGGGTGATTTCTTTGGAGGACTCCATCGGGAAGAAAAGCAGAGCCTGGAGGTCTGACACCTCCACTGCCAACAGCAGTCTTTGTCCCTGTAAGTGCAGCCCAGCCCAGAACATGAAACCCTTTCTAAGACAATTCAGCGGTTCCTTGGGAAAGAATTAAAGTATAAAATAAAATAAAATAAAATAAAATAAAATAAAATAAAATAAAATAAAATAAAATAAAATAAAACCAATAAAATAAAATAAAATGAAACCTAAAATAAAATAAAATAAAATAAATTTGAAATGACCATTGGATCCTGAGAAATTCAGCCTGAATCTCAGTACACATGTGGACATCCATAGTGTCTATTGGGTCTTCTGTGGAAAACTCAGGAAGAAAATTAAAGGAAATATATCTTCATTGGCTGTAGCTGTACCCATGAGATTGGCCTCACTGGGGAAATTGTCCCCTTCCAGACAAAGAAACCTAAATTGAGTAAACTGAAAAGACCTGCCCAGTCAATAGAGTAGGGGAAAGTCCTACATCCTGTACTATAGATGCAGAAGGCAAAAAGAATTGCATTGTGCCTGACACTACTCTGGGACGTGTCACCCAGGTCAGGCAACTTTACCTTAGTGCTGACAAGTCCATCACATAACCACGCTCCCAAGCTCTACATCTACACCTTGGCTCTCCAGTCGATGACCCAGCTCATGGATGGCAATCAGGGAGTCTCGGTTAGCGCGACGCTACCTCAGGTGCGCCACCATGGTAGCCATTGACACCTGCTGTTCTTCAACCCTCAGCAAACCCACAACAGAAGGGTTCTGTGGAAGGCCAAGCAAGGTAGACTCCAGTACAGTTATCTCTTGGGATGCCCCTGTCACTCCATAAATACAGGTGGGTTCTACCTCTTTCTAGCTTGATGGCATTAGGCTATTCTGTGGTCCAGAGGAGCCTGACACATTTGTGGGTCTGTTGTGGCAGGCCATTAAATATACACAGTCCAGTAAACCAAATTGTCCCTTTCCTCCCCGCCTTCCCCTGGCTGGAAAAAAGACCCTTCTAGTCCTGCTCATAGTATTTATTACATTGTCTGGTAGACGGCCCAATGGAAACATATCACAGAATCACAGAATCACAGAATTTTCTAGGTTGGAAGAGACCTCAAGGTCATCAAGTCCAACCTCCAACCTAACGCTAACAGCCCTCCACTAAACCATATCCCTAAGCTCTACATCTAAACGTCTTTTGAAGACTTCCAAGGATGGTGACTCCACCACTTCCCTGGGCAGCCTGTTCCAATGCCTCACAACCCTTTCAGTGAAGAAGTTCTTCCTAACATCTAGCCTAAAACTCCCCTGGCTCAACTTAAACCCATTCCCCCTCGTCCTGTCACCAGGCACGTGGGAGAACAGGCCAACCCCCACCTCGCTACAGCCTCCCTTGAGATACCCATAGAGAGCGATAAGGTCGCCCCTGAGCCTCCTCTTCTCCAGGCTGAACAAGCCCAGCTCCCTCAGCCGCTCCTCGTAGGACTTGTTCTCCAGGCCCCTCACCAGCTTCGTCGCCCTTCTCTGCACCCGCTCAAGCACCTCCATGTCCTTCTTGTAGCGAGGGGCCCAAAACTGAACACAGTACTCGAGGTGCGGCCTCACCAGAGCTGAGTACAGGGGGACGATCACCTCCCTAGCCCTGCTGGTCACGCTGTTCCTAATACAAGCCAGGATGCCGTTGGCCTTCTTGGCCACCTGAGCACACTGCTGGCTCATATTCAGCCGACTGTCCACCATCACTCCCAGGTCCTTCTCTGCCTGGCAGCTTTCCAACCATTCCTCTCCCAGCCTGTAGCTCTGCTTGGGGTTATTGCGCCCCAGGTGCAGGACCCGGCACTTGGCCTTGTTAAACTTCATGCAGTTGACCTCAGCCCATCGGTGCAGCCTATCCAGATCCTCCTGCAGAGCTTTCCTACCCTCAAGCAGATCGACACACGCACCTAACTTGGTGTCATCTGCGAACTTACTGAGGGTGCACTCGATGCCCTCGTCCAGATCATCGATGAAGATATTAAAGAGGACCGGCCCCAGCACCGAGCCCTGGGGAACGCCACTAGTGACTGGCCTCCAACTGGACTTGGCTCCATTCACCACGACTCTTTGGGCCCGGCTATCCAGCCAGTTTCTAACCCAACGAAGCGTGCGCCAGTCCAAGCCAAGAGCAGCCAGTTTCTTGAGGAGAATGCTGTGGGAGACGGTGTCAAAAGCCTTGCTGAAGTCAAGGTAGACCACATCCACAGCCTTTCCCTCATCCACCCAGCGCGTCACTCTGTCATAGAAGGAGATCAGGTTCGTCAGGCATGACCTGCCTTTCATAAAGCCATGCTGACTGGGCCTGATCGCCTGCTTCCCCTTCAAGTGCTGCGTGATGACTCTCAGGAGGATCTGCTCCATGAGCTTTCCTGGCACTGAGGTCAAACTGACAGGCCTGTAGTTTCCTGGGTCAGCCCTCCGGCCCTTCTTGTAGATGGGCGTCACGTTTGCTAGCCGCCAGTCGATTGGGACCTCCCCCGATAGCCAGGACTGCTGATAAATGATGGACAGTGGCTTGGCCAGCTCCTCTGCCAGTTCCCTCAGTACCCTTGCGTGGATCCCATCTGCCCCCATCCACTTGTGCACATCTAAGTGCCGTAGCAGGTCACCAACCAGTTCTTCATGGATAATGAGGGCCACATCCTGCTCCCCATCCCCTTCCACCAGCTCAGGGTACTGGGTATCCAGAGAACATCCGGTATTGCCGCTAAAGACTGAGGCAAAGAAGGCATTGAGCACCTCCGCCTTTTCCTCATCTCTTGTAACTAGGTTTCCCCCCGCATCCAGTAAAGGATGGAGATTCTCCTTAGTCCTCCTTTTTGTGTTGATGTATTTATAGAAACGTTTTTTGTTATCTTTAACGGCAGTAGCCAGATTGAGCTCCAGATGAGCTTTGGCCTTCCTAATTTTGTCCCTGCACAGCCTCGCTACTTCTTTAAAGCCCTCCTTAGTGGCCTGCCCACTTTTCCAAAGCTTATAAACCCTCTTTTTCCTCCTAAGATCAAGCCACAATTCTCTGTTGAGCCAGGCCGGTCTTCTTCCCCGCCAGCTCGTCTTTGGGCATGTGGGAACAGACCGTTCCTGCGCCATTAAGACTTCCCTCTTGAAGAGCGCCCAGCCTTCCTGGACCCCTCTGCCCTTCAGAACCGCCTCCCAAGGGACTCCACCAACCAGTGTCCTGAGCAGCTCAAAGTCAGCCCTCCGAAGTCCAATACAGCGGTTTTACTGGTCCCCTTCCTGGCCTCGCCAAGAATAGTGAACTCCACCATTGCGTGGTCACTCTGCCCTAGACAGCTCCCGACGATCACGTCCTCCACCAGTCCTTCTCTGTTTGTGAAGAGAAGGTCTAGCGGGGCACCTCCCCTGGTAGGCTCACTAACCAGCTGCGTCAGGAAGCTATCTTCCACGCTCTCCAGAAACCTCCTAGACTGCTTTCTCAGGGCTGTGTTGTGCTTCCAGGATATGTCAGGGAAGTTGAAGTCCCCCACGAGTACAAGAGCTGATGATTTTGCAACCTCTGTCAGCTGCCTGTAGAATTCCTCATCCGTCTCCTCATCCTGGTTCGGCGGTCTATAGCAGACCCCGACCAGGACACTAGCCTTGTTGTCCCTGCCGATCCTAACCCAAAGGGACTCGACCTTGTCATTCCCAACCTCGAGTTCTACAACCTCGAAAGACTCTCTAATATAGAGAGCCACACCACCACCCCTTCTATGCTGCCTGTCCCTTCTATAGAGCTTATAGCCAGGCATTGCAGCACTCCAGTCATGAGACTGGTCCCACCACGTCTCCGTGATGGCAACCAAGTCGTAGCCTGCCTGCCGCACGATGGCTTCCAGCTCCTCCTGTTTGTTACCCATGCTGCGTGCATTGGTGTAGATGCACTTCAGCTGGGCCATTGCCTTATCCTCCGGCCTTGCCATTGTTCCCCCTGGCACAGCCCCAACAATGCTAGCCTCAGCCCCATCCCCCTTCCTACCTAGTTTAAAGCCCTCTCAATGAGCCCTGCCAGTTCCTGGCCCAGGATCCTTTTTCCCCTAAAAGATAGGGACCCGTCTGCGGCCATCAGGCCAGGTGCTGAGTAAAGTGCCCCATGATCAAAAAACCCAAGATTTCTGCGTTGGCACCAGCCCCGGAGCCACGTGTTTAACAGGTGGGCTTTCCCACCTGTTACATGTCCCACCACGGCAGGGGAGAGGGTGCTGAAAGCCAAGGGATGCATTTTGGTGCAGGATTTGGGGCCTAGCAGAGACAAGGAATCAAGGCAGTGGGGTGGGGGAGGCCAGCAGAAGCAGCCCAAGGGGTGGTGCTGCTGGTGAGGACACGTTTGTGGCAGCAGCCTGAGTGGGCAGCAGCTGTGCGCAGGCGAAGGGAGGCCAGGAAGAACATGCCAAGAGTGTTCCTGCCAACAGAGCCAAGGCCGGGTCCGAGCCCAAGGGCAGAGGCTGGCCCAGGGCAGGGGGCTGCAAGGGCCATGCTGAGCTCCCTGCCCCTGCAGCAGCCGCCCTGGCCTTCAGCAGACGTGCTGACAGGCTGCAGGGAGGGGACGAATGCCCTGGGCCCCCTTCCTGCTCTGCCCAGGCCAGCAAGGGCCCAGAGCGGCCTCCTCTCCCCTGCCCCTGCAGCTCTGGGCTCCCTTGGCGCAGCCCTGGCTCTGCAGCACCAAGCCCTGCTGGGAGCCCTCCCCTGCATGCTGCCACCACTCCCTGACGCTGCTGTTGCCCTCTGCCGGGCACTGACCAGCCCAGCTCAGCCCCTGCCCAACTCTCCCCACCTCTCTGCCCTTGCCTGCTCACCCTTTTGGCCCTTTCAACTGAAGGCCTCTGAGACCTTTGTGCTGTTACCCAGCTTTGTGCCCTGGCACTGCAGAGCTCCCTTTAGCAAATCCATCCTTTGGCTTAGCTTTACTGTGAAGATCCACTCACTGCCCACCCAACACAAGGCACTCAATATCCCAGGAGAAGCCTTAGGATATCCTGGTGGCTCCAAATACCTCCTTGATGCCACCGGTCCTCTCACGTTTCAATCCCAAGAAGCTGCTTCTTGAAGGGTCAGGTTCTCCAGGGGCACTGGGCATCCACCAGTGACAACTCAGTCCAGCCCTCACTCCCTCACCCAAAACCTGGTGCCCCCATGTCCCTGTGTCCAGGTGAAACCCAAGTACAAGACCGATGCCTTAAGCCTGGCATTCCCTGATTGTCTTCTGCACTCCAGATTGGGAAGAAGAACCCTAAGCATGAGCAACTTCATTTTATTAACAAGATACCAGAACAGAGGCCAGGTGTCATTTAGGGATAAACACATTCAGAGAAAGCCTCTGGGTTCACAGAGGACTGGTCATCTGGAAAAGAGGAATGAAAGCAAACATCTAACTGGAAAAAGAATTTTAAAGAATGCTATACCTAAAGCTCACAAACTGCCTGAGATTAACGTGAGTAAAACCAGAAAAGTGAGATAGCCAATTTATTGCTAAGTAAATAGAATCAGTTTTTTCAGTGTGGCTTTCAGCTCCTGGTTCCTCATGCTGTAGATGAGAGGGTTCAGTGCTGGAGGCAGCACCGAGTACAGAACTGCCATCACCATGTCCAAGGATGGAGAGGAGATGGAGGGCGGCTTCAGGTAGGCAAACATGACAGTGCTGAGAAAGAGGGAGACCACGGCCAGGTGAGGGAGGCACATGGAAAAGGCTTTGTGCTTGCCCTGCTCAGAGGGCATCCTCAGCACTGCCCTGAAGATCTGCACATAGGACACCACAATGAAAACAAAACAACCAAATGCTAAAGAAAAACTAAACACAAGTGGCCCAACTTCCCTGAGGTAGGCATCTGAGCAGGAGAGCTTGAGGATGTGGGGAATCTCACAGAAGAACTGGTCCACAGCGTTGCCTTGGCAGAGGTGGAGAGAAAATGTGTTGGCCGTGTGCAGGGCTGAGTAGAGAAAGCCACTGCCCCAGGCAGCTGCTGCCATCTGGGCACAAGCTCTGCTGCCCAGGAGGCTCCCATAGTGCAGGGGCTTGCAGATGGCAACGTAGCGGTCGTAGGCCATGATAGTTAGAATTGAATACTCTGAAGCAAAGAAGAAGACAAAAAAGAGAACTTGAGCAGCACAGCCTTGATAGGAGATGGCCCTGGTGTCCCAGAGGGCATTGGCCATGGCTTTGGGCAGAGTGGTGGAGATGCAGCCCAGGTCAAGGAGGGCAAGATTGAGAAGGAAGAAGTACATGGGGGTGTGGAGGCGGTGGTGGCAGGCTACGGCGCTGAGGATGAGGCCGTTGCCCAGGAGGGCAGCCAGGTAGATGCCCAGGAAGAGCGCGAAGTGCAGGAGCTGCAGCTCGCGTGTGTCTGCGAATACCAGCAGGAGGAACTCAGTGATGGTGCTTCTGTTGGACATCTGCTTTTTCTAGGATGTGGTCCTGAACAAAGAAGAGGGTGAGAGTAATAAAGTACAAGAAATGCATCAGAGGAAAACAAATTCAATTTCTCATTTAAAATTATCACATATATTGTGCACTTTCTGGCAGACATTTTGCAGATCCCTTTCATGCATCCTGATTCATTCTGCCTAAGTGTGTCTGTTGGATCAGGGGGCTCTACTGTGGGCAGTGCAGGAATCAGTCCTGTCCTACAGCAAGAGGTGAAGAGGAACATGGGGAAATGTCAGTTTCACTTCCCTCCTGATCTCAAACAGTTTTTCCCAAGTGTTGCTCCCAGTTCACCAAACTGCAGAGCAGAGTTGTGGAGGCTTTTTTTAAATTTTATTTTAAATTTTTGTATTTTGAGTTTTTTATTTCAGCTGTCCCACCACTCCTGAGGAGTGTTTCTAAGCCACAGATCCCGGTTATTTCTGCTGGACTCAAAGGGAATCCTTGTAGATCATTATCAGAGAAAAAGGGACTGTCACTTTAGTGCACAGTGTTCTTCAGGTATGACAGCCAGTCTGTCCATGAAATACGGTCTCAGCTGCCCTGTGAGAGCTGCAGGAAAGTTCTACTCACATGTTTGATTGAAAAGAGCAAAGACACTGCTGAGAGCAGAGGAATCCAGGCTCAAAGTGCACATCTCCACACCCCTCACCCTGTCCCCGTACTCCCCTTCACTCAAGCACACCGAGGGCTCACTACCTGGGCATGTGAAACCCCCATCCCCAGCCAGCCTGGGAAAAAGACCAGCAGCAGCACGGCCAGGTGGAGAAGCCAGGAGGAATGCCAGCGTGCTGCTGCCAGGGGAGGCAAGGCCAGGGAGGGACAAACGGACACTCAGCAGACCCTCCTGTGCTGCAGCTCTGCCTGCAGACAATGCAGCTCCTGCTCATTGCAAATGCTTTCTGCTCTGCTTTGGCCTGTAGACACCTCCCAAACACAGGAGATTTCAGTGGGTTTGTAGCTCTTAAAGATCATCTAGGATAAAATGTGAGAAGACCAATTTTTGATGATATTGGTGCAGTCTGTGAGATGAGGTTTGGGAAGGTAGTTTTCAAATTTCATCAATGACATATCAATTTCTCAGTGCTATGCTCCAGGAGTCTCAGTCTCCTGTACAATCCTGACAACGGATTACCATGAAACCTGCCTCCCCTCCACTGCAGTAACCTGAAAGCACAGACTGCAGAAAAAGTCTTGCTTTTCAGGTAGACTCTGCCTTGGTCTTTCTCTTGAAAAATCCAATCACAAATACCGTTCTTTAAAACATCTTCTACTCCTACCTGGAGAAACAGAGAGACCCACCCTGACAGATGCTGTCAGCCATCAGATGTGCCAGCTGTAGAAGACCCCTTGGCAACCCCACCTGCAGTGCCCTGCTGCCAGAGCCTCACGGTGTCAAGAGCCTGCAGATGTGTCCTGCCACACGCTGCCCTCTGTTGTTGCGCTCCTCAGTGCCTCCAAGCCCTCTCTCCTTCTCTCCTTTCTGCGTGCCAGCTGCGGTCAGAGCCCCCAGCCCTGCTGCGCTGTGCAGAGGAGCTGCTCCTGGGCACAGCTGTCTCTCTGCTCCAGGGCCCTCTTGCCACGAGCTCTCTCTGTCCCATGAGCCTGGCCCAACTCAGCAGCACAGCACCAGCCTAAGGCACTGCAATCACCCCTCTGGGGGCTTTGCTGATGAGCCCACGAACCTCAGGCACTCAGAGACAATTGAAGACAGCTCTCCAGAAGTCCAAGTCAGAGGCAAGTTTCCTGCAGTGTCCCCCTGAGGGCCAGCACTGACACAGGCTCCCTTGGAGCTCGTTAGAGCAGAACACTGGAGGCAGTGAGGACAAGGAGACAAAGACAATGTGAAGGTGACACTGATGTGTAGGAAAACTGTTTTTCTTTCACCAAGCACAAGGGCCAGGGAAGGGACCCCTGTCCTCTGGGAAGGGAGATCCTTTCCCTCCACACCTTGCTCAGGGCTCTTTGTGGGGCAGTAGGAGAGAGGGATGTGCATTGCCAAGTGCTGGAGAATGGTACAACCCCTGCCTGGTTCATGGGTGGGGGCGAGGAGGCAATGAGGCCCTGGTGCTTTCACAGTCAGTTGTTTCCTCATAAGCCTCAGTGGCAGAGGCAACAGCCATAGCCTTGGATACAAAGACCTGGGTCCTGCTGGCACTCTCAGTCTTGTCACAGCCCTTAATCCTTTCCACAGCAGCCTTACCTAAGGACTCTCATACCTCTACTTCTTTCCCTGCTGGCTGCAGACCCTTCTGTTGGTGATCGCTTACACATCTGAGCTGAGTCTGATAACTCAGATCTTCTTGGTTGCCATGCTACTCGTAAGACAGCTCTATAGGAAGCTGCCCTGGTTCCTCGTGAGGAGGCACCACTGCTCGTATGGCATCCCTCGTGGTGCCCAGAACCTTCTCCTCCTGGGCACTGCTCACTCTGCAGGGTCCCAGGCTGCCCTGATATGTGGGGTTACTCTTCATCATTGCAGGACTGGGCTCTTCTTCTTGTAAAGGGCACGATGTTTCTTTAGACAAATCTTGAGGTTTCTCAAGGTTGCCGTGGACTGACGCTCCATTCTGTCAGGCGTTAAGATCTGCAGGCAGACAGTTCTAATTCCATGTGATTGTGCTATCTCTCACAAGACAGCAGCATCAGGACTTTCAGGAAAGTTTGGATAATACAGGAGTAACCAGTTGAACGGAATTGCAGCACAGAGTCACAGAAGTGTACGCGATGGAAGGCTGCCAGGTTCCACCTCTTCTGTGATTTCCTCCCATGCATGCTGTCAGTTTGTCTGGAGCTGTGTCCTGAATGTTATGGGGCTGTGCAGGTCAAAGTTAGAAGGGCCAAAGCCCAGATGGAGCTCCATCTGTATATTACTGTCAAAGACAATAAAAACTGCTTATAGAAATACTTCACATAAAGGAAGATTAGGGAGAATCATCAGCCTTTATTGGATGTGGGGGGAAAGCTGGTGACAAGAAAGGAGGTAAAGGCTGAGGTACTTAATGCTTTCTTTGCCTCAGTCTCCATCAGCAAGACCAGCTTTTTCCCCTGGATATTTCTTCCTCCTCATGGCCAGTGCCGAAGTTCCAGGGCACGCTTCATGGCAGTTTTTTTCTCCTGCTCTTTTGTACTGCCAAAAAAAGCTCAATAAGGGTGGAAACCACTCCTCAAGTAGGCATCCCAACCCAGCAGGCTCCTTGCAGCCTCTCAACCAAGCAGACACAAGTCACCTCAGAAGCAGCTTCCAAGCCAGGGGCCTGCTGCTGGCCTTGCAGCTTCTTGTGGAGATACAGGCAAGCCTTGTGCCTGCTGCTGTGCAGTCAGGGACTCAAGCAGAAGGGACAGGACAACCCATGTCTGGGTTGTCTCTTTCTGTCTGGGTCGTCCTGGCTCTGGAGGCAGAGGGGATCCCCCAGTCAGCATGCCAAGCAGGTGCCTTGTGCTGGCCTAGCAGGGCCACTGCCGGACGTCAGCCCAAAAGTGCAGATCCCAGGTCTATGTCAAGGCTGACCTGACACCTCCAGACACTAGTGACCTCACAGTCCCTCTGTGTGACACGTTTCTCCTGCTGCCCTATCAAGTGCAGAGACAGAAGTGACCTCACAGTCACATTCCTGCTGCTGGGTCAGGACATCCTGAGGTAGGGTTGACCTCTCTCTAGTCCTTTAGGGACTAGAGCTCACCATTCTATGTTAGAGGATAAACACAGGTTTAATGGGAACCTTTGGTGTTCTTCGGTGGCTATCAGGTCTGTCATAAGGGTATAGGCCTTTATTTAGGCCTGCCAACAACTTCTCTAGGGCTAAACAGTGCATTTTAATGCTAGTGTTAAGGGAAGGGAATATGGTAAGGAGGAGAGTAAAGGTAAGGGAAAGGGGCTGAGTTTTGCTTCAATGGATACTTTGAGTTCAGGCATTAGAGTAGTGGATTCCTCTCAGAGTGGTGGAGTAACATTTAGGTTTAAAGATTGAAATTACCGGTTCAAATAAGGAAAGGGCAATACATGACTGTTTTAAGTCAGTGTTACTGTAGCATCTACTTTAAATGACCCCTCTTACCTCTACCGAATCATTAATTTCTGCTGGCCATGCTCCTCTTACCACCCCAAAATCTCACATGTCTCTTGTTCAGGCTGCTCCTGACCTCCCCATATCTTGTTGGGATCAGCTTTCTGATGACATTTACCATCTCAGTGTATCTGTCTCACCTCTGTTGGCTCCTCCATTCCTGAGAAGGTAGTGGCATTGTAGTCAGGAGGGAAAAGGGTATAAAGGTCTTTAGGCGCATCCTGCACGATGTGCCCATCAGCTCTGCACCTCCACAAAACTGTGCTTCCTACCTACAAGTTTTGTTTCCCAAGTGGCTTCTATGCATCCAGCGTTACTTTTCCCAAGCCCTCAAACATGTTTCAGTTTTGGATGTGGAGGGATGGGAAAAGGAAAGCAATGCATGGATGGAACTGATCTTGGCAAGGGATGAAAAGAATAACAGGAAGAGATTCTGTAGGTACCTTGCTCAGAAAAGGAAGGCCAAGGACATTGTACCCCCTGTGAAGATAGAAGGGTGAACTGGTAATGACAGACATGGAAAAGGCTGAGGGACTCAACAACTTCTTTTCTTCAGTCTTCCCTGCCAGTCAGGCTTCCCAAGTCTTTTGTTTCCCTGAACCCATAGTTGGTGGCTGGGGTTGCAAATTCCCACCTGCTGTAAGTGAAGAGCATGTTTGAGACCACCTGCAGAAACCCAACAAGTACAAGTCTATGGGGCTTGATGACATGCAACCCAGGGTCCTGAGGGAGCTGGCTGATGTAGTTGTCAAGCCTCTCTCCATCATATTTGAAGAGTCCTGGCAGTCAGGTGAAGTCCCTGGTTACTTGAAAAAGGGAAATATCACTCCCATTTTTAAAAAGGGTAGAAATGAGAACCCATGGGACTACTGAATGGTGAGCCTCACCCCTGTGCCTGGCAAGATCATGGAAAAGATCCTCCTGGAATCGGTGTCAAGGCACATGCAAGACAAAGAGTAGATCTCAGACAGCCAGAATGGCTTCACGAAAGAGGAAATCATGCCTGAACAGTGTGATGGCTTTCTACATTGGAGTGATCACATCAGACAACAACAGAAGACCGACCTCTGTCATCTACTTGGACTTCAGTAAGACCGTTGACACTGTCCCACATGACATCCTTGTCTCTAAATTGGAGAGATACGCATTTGATGGGAGCACCATTCAGTGGATAAGGAGTTAGCTTGACGGTCACACCCTGAGCATGGTGCTCAATGGCTCTATGTCCAAGTGGAGGCTGGTGACAAGTGTTGTACCTCAGGGGTCTGTCCTGGGACTGGTGCTGTTTAATATCTTTATTTATGACAGACTGTGAGATCGAGAGTGAGACAGTACATTCTGCGCTTGTATAACAGAAGGTCAACTGCATGCTTCTGGCCTTTACGGTCCCTATCTGTGCCACATTACTCCTACAGGTCTGTCACCTCCAGAGACAGAAGTGACCTCACAGCCTCCTTCACATCTACATGCCTACTGCATGCCCAACAGATCCTGAGGCACACCTGATCCCATCACATCATTCCTGTCTAGCTCCTCCTTGTGGCCTGTGATCTGATTACATACCTGTCACCTCACATGCCTCTTCCACTGCTGTGGGACTGCTGCAGGACCTCACAGTCCCTGCCCTACCCCAAGCATATAAACCATACAAGGTAGGGGTAGGAGTGGGGTTGAGGCTGAGATGTGCTGTGTGCATGGTGGAGGGCTTTGGGAGTTAGGTGTTCAGGTTAATGTTTAGGAATTAGAGGTCACATGCCAGGGTTAAAGGAATGGCAAGGGCTTCAAGGAATTGTTTGGTGTTGTGTCTAAGGATCCTGCTCAGGGTTTAGAATAAGGGCAAGCTTTGAGGACTTCAGTTTAGGCCTGGTTTGGGGCCTAAGGCTTTTGATTTTTTTTTCTTCATATTGGTCTCTTATTATATTCAGAAGATATTGTTTCTGATATAAATAATATATTTCTTATCCTCCTACTTGTTAATCATTTTGTTACTCATTTACAGGAAACATGGCAGTTTCCTGTATAAATACACCCAATAAGGAAGTCATAAGAAGTTCATTGCGCTCAGGTCCTCTCTCTTCCCATCTCCTCTGCAGCTGGTCTCAGCACCGCCACCATTCAGGAGGGGCTCAGGGCCAAGAGCCCAGCTGACACATGCAGGAGCAGCCCCGGTGGCCCTCGGGGCTGCCCCTCACTGCCCACTGGGCTCTGCCTTGTCTGCTGCCTTCGGGTCGGGGCTGCTGCTTCCCTGGAGCCATGGCCATGGCCAGCAGCAGGACGTGGCTGCTCTCTTTTGGCTTCCACATTGAGCTTCCTTTTTTCTGGGTAAGCCCTGATATCTTATGTACCTTGGTGACAGTCCTGTTGTCTCTGCAGTGGCATCCCTGTGGTTGCAGGCAGCAGCAGGCACTGTGCAGCCCTGGGTCACAGCTGCCTCCCTGCTAGCACCAAAGTAACAAAAGGGGCTGCTGATGGCAAATCCAGGAGCCTAGAAACCAAGGGGTTGCTCCCTGCTCTTCTGTATTCTGGGGGTTCTTCATGGAGTGAAGGACAGAGGCTGAAAGTTCCAGGGTGGTCCCTGAGGAACCAAGGGCAGGACCAAGAGCTTCCATTATGACAGAACTTGCCTAAGGAGATGACAACTGATCTTAAATTTATCTGCATGGGACTGCACCCCCTGCAGTGGGGCAGATGGCAGATTCCAGCCTGTAGAGGAATCTGGAGCTGCCAGGAGATGTCAGGGGATCTGCAGGGACAATGTGCTCAGTGGGTAGTGATTAGAACCTCATAAAATGTGTGATCATGCAAAGAAGGGTCTGGTAAAGGAAAAGGGGAATCTGAGGAGTCCATGGGCTAAAGGAGGGCTCTGCAATGCCACAAGAGGTGTTGAAGACCCAGCAGGCAAAGGCCCATAAGACTGCAGAGTAATAATTGAGGATAAGCATTTTGAAGTGCTGTGGGCAAGGTCTGGTGCAGCACTCGCCTGTCCTTTGTGCCCTTAGAGACACCCCATGGCTCTGCCCAGCACTGCCCTGTGCTGCTGAGCCATCAGGGCAGATGGAAAGGGGCTCAGCAGCAGAGATCCCCATGGACATAGGTCTGCTGCCCACCCTGAGCAGCATGGGCAGGGGGGGAGACCCACGGGGGTCCCAGGGCACCACAGCCGCTGGCTCTCACAGCAGCACCGCCAGCTTGGGGCCCTGCAGGGATCACGGAGAAGGAAGCAGCAATGGCCAGCCAGGCTAGCACAGACACACTGCCCTGGGCAAGGCTCTCTGGGAGCAGGGATGGCCCTGGGGAAGAGCAGGGCAGCATTGCTGGGCCTGCACTGATGGGGAAAGGGCAAAGGGAAAGCTCTTTGTGCAGGCCCCTGCTCGGGGCAGGCTGCTCTGTGGCTGGGCCAGGCCTCTTGTGCTGGCCTGGGGAGCGGGGCTGGCCCTGCGGGGCACAGGCACTGTGTGCTGGGGATCTGCCAGGCAAGAGAGCAGGGCTCCTGCAGCTTCACGGACCTCCATCTCCTGGCACCATGGACACCTCCTTGCTCCATGCATCCAGCAGATAAACACCTATTGGCCACCTGCTTTCTCTTCTTCTAGAGGAACTGGGGACAGAATAGCAAAACCAAATAAAACTCACAAATTGTGAGCCACAGAAGGCCCTGATTCTGTGCAAGAACTGCTCAAAAACAGCAACCACAACTGTGGGTGACCATCACTGGTCACACAACCAAAACACAGTACCACAAGGGGCTGCTTTGCAGAGAGTAACTCCGCCCCAGCCAGAGCCAGTACAGGGCCTATGATGGAAAAAGAAGACTCCCTCTGAGCTCTGGAAGGAGCCAGGAAGGTGGTAATAAGCACCAGGACAATTGAGAAAGCCCAAAGGCCCTTCTGAAGGGTCACTGAGTGCCACCTGAGAGGCAGTGCTGGGCAGTGGGCAGGACCAGGAGAAAGACTTGCATGAAGGCTGTGAGAAACAAGGACACTCAGGGCTTTAGTAGATCCTTAAAGTCCTGCCTGAGTCCCAAATGGAAAGCAATCTATGTCTGTGCGTTGACAAGAAGGAAGTGGTGAGTCCCGGATGGGGGACAGGGCTGAAGGGCCCTGCGTGAAACTGGGTTGATGGAGAAGTGTCCACCCTGCATGTGTGCCTCAGCCTGGGAGCAGGGGCCTGCCCACGGTGCGGGATGTCTGGGCTGCGCTCAGCCATGCCTCAGGAGATGACCTTGCTCTCTTCCTCCCCACCACTCCCCACACGGGGCACGCCCTCAGGAAACACCCCTGAGCCTGGAGATGCACCAACCTGCTGCGCTGAGGTGCCACTACTGCAGGGGCAGAGGGGAGGCTTGGAGAGACACGTGGGGCCTGCGGGCAAGAGTGGTGTGACCAGGAGAAGTGAGTGCCTGGGAAAAGTTACCCTGGAGACATAGGAGCCATTCTGGAAAGAAAACTTGTAGGCCGGATCTGCACTTTTGTGATGGTGCAGAGCTGCTGGGCACATGTTCAGGGTGCTCTGATGGACTTTTATGTCCTTTTCCATCATGAATTAAGTGCCACTTTTCTCAGGAATAGAGTAGCCAACAGAGGTGTGATGGATACTCTGAGATCATGAAAGCCACTAGAAAGATGCCCCTAAGAATATGACTGATATAGTGAGGTCAGGAGAAGCCCTGGTCAGGAGAAATGTGAGAATTGGAAGAGAGAATAGGGATTATCTAGCAGAAACTAAAGATTTTGTAAAAGGTAAGTTGGTTCAGGCTATGCGGAAGCTGCTGTAACTGTGACTTAAAACGCTTATATGAGGCTATTCCCCAGCTTCAAAGAGCAAACATAATTCCTAAATTTAAATGTTACTCCACACCCAGACAGGAATCAACTACTCCTATGCCTGACCTCTAAGTATGCACTGAAGCCAAAACTCAGCCCACAGCCTCTTTCCCTTACCCTTACTCTCTTGCTTACCTTGATCCCTACCCTTAACGCTAGATTTAAATGCTCTATTTAGGCCTAGAATTATTGGAAAAACTAAACAAACCCTAAATCACTAAGCTTGTCCGCACCTTAACCACAGACCTGATACGCAAAGCAGAACATCAATCCCTCCCAATAAATCTTTCTTTAAATTCAAACGCAGAAAGGTGAGCCCTAGTCCCCTGATGCATGAGCACCTAACAGCTGATTCCCCTGTTCCTGTGCATTGACTTCCTCACCTTTAACCCCTCTCCTAACCCTTACCTTTAGGTACCATACTGTGTGTGGCCCTTAGTGCAGGCCAAGAACTGTGAGGTTACTCTGCAGTCACATGGCATGCAAAGATGGATGTGAGGGGTCATGGGTCTGATCAGCTTGTGGGCCACAAGGAGGAGATGGATGGGAGTGCTCTGAAGGGCTCAGGATCTCCTGCCCCAGCAGCAGGAATGTGACTGTGGCAGGGACTGTGAGGTCACTTCTGTCTCTGCACGTGATAGGGCAGCAGCAGGAACGTGTCACGGAAAGGGACTGTGAGGTCACTTGTGTCTGGAGGTGGCAGGTCAGCCTTGACTTCTCCCTGGGAGCTGCACTTTTGGGCTGACATGTGGCAGTGGCCCTGCTAGGCCAGCACAAGGCACCTGCTTGGCATGCTGACTGGGGGATCCCCTCTGCCTCCAGAGCCAGGACGACCCAGACAGAAAGGAGGCCCCCAGATGGGTTGTCCTGTCCCTTCTGCTTGAGTCCATGAGTGGGCAGCAGGAGGCACAAGGCTTGGCTGTGTCTAGCCAAGAAGCTGCAAGGCCAGCAGCAGGCCCCTGGCTTGGAAGCTGCTGCTGAGGTGACTTGTGTGTGCTTGGCTGACAGGCCGCAAGGAGCCTGCTGGGTTGGGATGCTTACTTCAGAAAGGGTTTCCACGTTGATGGAGATTCTTTTGTTATTATGAATGAGCAGGAGAGAAAAAAATGCTACAAAGTTTGCATTGGAAGATTGGCACTGGCTATGAGGAGGAAGAAATATCCAGGGGAAAAAGCTGGTCTTGCTGCTAATAGCACAGGCAAAGAAGGCATTAAGTGTCTCAGCCTTTACCTCATCCCTTGTCACTGAGTTTTCCCCCCAAAATCCAGTAAAGCATTATGATTCTCCCTAATCCTCCTTCATTTAAACTCTTTATACCATTTCTGTCTTATTTTATTTTATATTTTTTAATTTTTTTGACATTAATAGATGGATTGAGCTCCAGATAGGCTTTGGCCCGTCCAATTTTGACCTGCACAGTCCCATAACATTGTCAGACAAACTGACAGCATGCATGAGAAGAAAGCACAGCAAATGTGGAACCTGACAGCCTCCATCCCCTACCTTCTGTGACTGTGCTGCAATTCCATTTAGTCAGTTACTCCTGAATTATCCACATTTCCCTGCAACTCTTGCTGCTGCTGCTGTCTGGTCAGAGATAGCACAATTACACTAAGGTTGAACTGTCTGCCTGCTGATATTAACAGCTGATAGAATGGAGCATCACTGTGGGTGAACCTTGAGAATCTGCAGGATTTTCACTTCAGAAAACTCTTGACTTTAACATGGAGAAGAGCCCAGTCATGTACCAGGGGGAGAGAAACCCCACACATCAGGGCACCCTGGGACCCTGCTGAGTGAGTAGTGCCCAGGAGGAGGAGGCCCTGGGTACAACGAGGGATGCCACAGAGCAGTGGTGCCTGCTCACGAGGAACCAGGTCAGCTTCCTACAGAGCTGCCTGACGAGGAGCATGACCACCAAGAAGATCTGAGTTATCATGCTCAGCTCAGATCTGCTGTGACCCCACAGAGATAAGGGTCTGCAGTCAAAAAAGAAAGATGTGGAGGTCTTGGAGTCCCTAGGAAAGCCATGTTTAGACAGGATAGAGGGCTGTGATAAGGCTTAAATTCCCAACAGGACCAGGTCTTTGTGTCCATGGCTATGGCTGTTTTCTCTGCCACTGAGGCCTATGAGGAGACAGCTGATCGTTAAAGCACCAGGGCCTCATTGCTTCCTCATCCCCTCCCATGAACCAGGCAGGGGTTGCACCATTCTCCTGCACTTGGCAATGAACATCCCCATCTCCTACTGCCCCACAAAGAGTCCGGAGCAAGGTGTGATGCTAAGGATCTCCCTTCCCAGGGGACATGGGTCAAGGCCTGGCCCTTGTGCTTGGTGACACAAATCCAGTTTTCCTACACATCAGTGTCACCTTCACATTGCCTTTGTCTCCTTGTCCTCAATGCCTCCAGTGTTCTTCTCTAACGAGCTCCAAGGGAGGCTGTGTCAGTGCTGGCCCTCAGGAGAACACTGCAGGAAACTTGCCTCTGACTTGCACTTCTGGAGAGATGTCTTCAATTGTCTCTGAGTGCCTGAGGTTCGTGGGCTCATCAGAAGAGCCCCAGAGGGGTAATTCCAATGCCTTAGGCTGGTGCTGTGCTGCTGAGCTGGGCCAGGCTCGTGGGACAGAGAAAACACATTTGAGATAGTCCCACGAAGCACAGAGACAGCTGTGCCCAGGAGCAGCTCCTCTGCACAGCACAGCAGGGCTGGGGCTCTGACTGCAGCTGGCATGGGGAGAGCAGAGAAGGAGAGAAGGCTTGGAGGCAGTTGGCAGTGGGAGGATGCTGAGAGCTGCCTGCAGGAGAAACCTGCACAGCCCTTGACAAGGTAAGTGTCTGGCTGCAGGGCCATGCAGCTGCAGGTCCTGAAAGTGTCCCCTACTGGGTCTTGTTTCTGGGAGGGCAGTGGGCAATGCAGTAGGCTTTGAGAGTCCTGCTGGGTTGCACTGTGAGGTGAGGAAGTCTGGCAGAAGCCCCTTGGAGTGTCATAACCTAGCTACACCTAGTCAGATAAGAGAGGAGTGGCCAAGCCTCCTCCAGACCCTGCAGGGGGTGCAGCTGGGATATGGGACACTCCAGCTTTCAGATATCCAGCTCTGTCTGTGGGGCATCCTCCTGGGCTGCAGGCTGCTCTTCCGCAGGATGCAGCTCTCTCGTGGCATCCTTGTGTTATCGAGGTGCCACAAGGAAAAGACACCTCCATACTAACATCATGTCCATGCTACTAGATGGCTGTCTGTGGGCAGCAGAAATGAGGCCTCTGCAGCCCTGTCTAGGAGGGAAGAGCTGAGATCCTGATCAGTCCCCTGGAGAAAAGTCAAGATGCTGTTCAGCTGCACTTGGAGTGGGGCTTCTCTGCTCTCAGCTGTCTCCTGTTTCTTCTCAGGGCAGCACCTGAGAGGGATGGTCCTGTAGCTTATAGAGGGGTAGCCCAGGGCAGCAGAGAGCAGGACTGTTGGGAAGAGCTGCTCTGCTCAATCTTCCCCAGAGGACAAGTCCTTTGCCTCTTGGCACCCACAGGATATCACCTGGAGTGTGGAAGTAATATCAGGGAGTTCCACCATTCAATACCTCTCCTATGTGTTATACGGGCAACTAGGATAAAATAAAGTGAGGAAAATAGTTGCAGTTTTGCTCCTCAATCAGCTCTGTTCTAACATTGCTCTGCCTTCTCCTCTTCAACAGAGAAGCAAGTGCAAAGTCAGAGAATGCCCAACATCAGCTCTGTGAGCGAGTTCCTCCTGCTGGCATTCGCAGACACGCAAGAGCTGCAGCTCCTGCACTTCGCGCTCTTCCTGGGCATCTACCTGGCTGCCCTCCTGGGCAACGGCCTCATCCTCAGCGCCGTAGCCTGCGACCACCGCCTGCACAACCCCATGTACTTCTTCCTCCTCAACCTCACCCTCCTCGACCTGGGATCCATCTCCACCACTCTGCCCAAAGCCATGGCCAATGCCCTCTGGGACACCAGGGCCATTTCCTATCAAGGGTGTGCTGCCCAAGTACTTTTTTTAGTCTTTTTTTTTGATGCAGAGTTTTCCCTTCTCACCGTCATGGCCTATGACCGCTACGTTGCCATCTGTAAGCCTCTGCACTACGGGAGCCTCCGGGGCAGCAGAGCTTGTGCCCAGATGGCAGCAGCTGCCTGGGGCAGTGGCTTTCTCAATGCTGTCCTGCACACGGCCACTACATTTTCCCTTCCCCTCTGCCAAGGCAATGCTGTGGACCAGTTCTTCTGTGAAATCCCCCACATCCTCAAGCTCTCCTGCTCAGATGCCTATCTCAGAGAAGTTTGGGCAATTCTATTTAGCATTTCGTTAGCATTTGTTTGTTTTATTTTCATTGTGTTGTCCTATGTGCAGATCTTCAGGGCAGTACTGAGGATGCCCTCTGAGCAGGGCCAGCACAAAGCCTTTTCCACGTGCCTCCCTCACCTGATTGTCACCTCCCTGATGATCAGCACTTCCATCTTTGCCTACCTGAAGCCCCCCTCCATTTCCTCCCCATCCCTGGACCTGGTGGTCACACTTCTGTACACTGTGGTTCCTCCAGTATTTAACCCCCTCATCTACAGCTTGAGGAACCGGGAACTAAGGGATTCCATCAGGACTCTACTTGAATACACACATCATCATCAAATTCACCTATAATGCTATGCCTAATATTAGAAATCCCAGCTATTCTGAGAAAGAAAATAATATGATGTCTTCTATTAATAAATGTGTGTATTATTATTTTCTCTCATTATTTCACATTTGATTAAATATTATTCCTAGCCCCCTACAAGTCAATTATTTTTCTGTAGAAGTTGGCTTCCTGTGTAGATAAACCTAATAAGAAAGCCATCAGAAATTCATTGGTCTGAGCTGCTGTCTCTTCCCATCTCCTCTGGTGCTGGGGGAGCAGCCCCAGCATGCAGGAGGGGCTCAGGATCAAGAGCCCAGCTGCCACATGCAGGAGCAGCCCCAGTGGCCCTCGGGGCTGCCCCTCACTGCCCGTTGGGCTCTGCCTCTCTGCTGCCTTTGGGTCAGAGCTGCTGCTTCCCTGGAGCCATGGCCATGGCCAGCAGCAGGAAGTGGCCTTTTCACTGCTTCTTTCTTTTTGGTTCCTCATTGCTTTCTTGTGCTCTTGTATCTGTCTTAGTCTCGAGGTCTCATATGCATTGATGACAGTCCTGTTGTCTCTGCAGTGTCTGTGTCTGCAGGCAGCAGCAGGCACTGTGCAGCCCTGGGTAACAACTGGCCTACCTGCTAGCACCACAGTAACAAGAGGGTCTTTCTCAGGGCAAACCCAGGACCCTGGACACCTCTTCCAAATGTGCTATCAGGAATGGAGCCAAGAGGTTGCTCCCTGCTCTTCTGTTTTCTGGGGTTTGTCATGGAGTGAGGGACAGAGGCTGAAAGTCCCAGGGTGGTCCCTGAGGAACCAAGGGCTGGGCCAAGAACTCCTTTTGTGGCAGCACATGCCCAAATAGACAACACTGCCCACTGCAGTCAGTGAGATGGCCAATGCCAGCCTGGAGATGTCAGGAGATCTGCAGGGACATGGTGCTCACTGGGTAGTGCTTAGAACCTCATAAAATGTATGAGTATCCAAAGACGGGTCTGGTAAAGGAAAAGGGGAATCTGAGGATTCGACGAGCTAAAGGAGGGCTCTGCAATGCCAGAAGACGTGGTGGAGAGCCAGCAGGTGAAGGCCCGTAAGACTGCAAAGCAACAGTAGAGATCCTCCTTATAGGCTCCTGGGCCAGGTCTGGTGCAGCACTCGCCTGCCCTTTGTGCCCTCAGAAACACCCCATGGTCCTGCCCAGCACTGCCCTGTGCTGCTGAGCCATCAGGGCAGGTGGAAAGGGGCTCAGCAGCAGAGATCCCCATGGACGTAGGTCTGGTGCCCACCCTGAGCAGCATGGGCAGGGGGGGAGACCCCCGGGGGTCCCAGGGCACCACAGCCCCTGGCTCTCACAGCAGCACCACCAGCTTGGGGCCCTGAGGGAGCACAGGGAGGGAAGCAGCAATGGCCAGCCAGGCTAGCACAGACACACTGGCCTGGGCAAGGCTCTCTGGGAGCAGGGATGGCCCTGGGGAAGAGCAGGGCAGCATTGCTGGGCCTGCACTGATGGGGAAAGGCAAAGGGAAAGCTCTTTGTGCAGGCCCCTGCTTGGGGCAGGCTGCTCTGTGGCTGGGCCAGGCCTCTTGTGCTGGCCTGGGGAGCGGGGCTGGCCCTGCGGGGCACAGGCACTGTGTGCTGGGGATCTGCCAGGCAAGAGAGCAGGGCTCCTGCAGCTTCACGGACCTCCATCACCTTGCAGCATAGCCAGCCTCCTCCTTGCTCACCTCAACCAGAAACTACACATGCATGAGCTGTCTGCTTCTTCCTCCTCTGAAGGGAGAGGAGGAAACGCATCTAGAGAGAGAGGAGAACGAACATATAAACTCACAGAGAGATAGACACTTGAGGAAGGGAAAGGAAATGGAAAATAAAAGAAAAAGAAATTCCTACCCCAAACATGAGGAATATGTAGTAACTCCTCTATTCCCATAAGCAGACCACTGTGCTGCCAGTCTCTGAGAAACTGATACCTTGTCTTGGAAAGATGACCCCAATATATACTGCTGAGCACCATGTTATGTCCCATGTGGCCTGACCAGAGCTCAAGTGCTCAGTCTGGTGTGAGTACACAGAGGAGAGCTCTACAGCCCCAGGGCACGCAGCAGCCCCGAAAAAAGGGCACTTCTGTCTCTGCACTTGATAGGGCAGCAGCAGGAACGTGTCACAGAAAGGGACTGGGAGGTCACTTGTGTCTGGAGGTGGCAGGTCAGCCTTGACTTCTCCCTGGGATCTGCACTTTTGGGCTGACATCTGGCAGTGGCCCTGCTAGGCCAGCAGAAGGCACCTGCTTGGCATGCTGACTGGGGGATCCCCTCTGCCTCCAGAGCCAGGAGGACCCAGGCAGAAAGAAGGCCCCCAGATGGGTTGTCCTGTCCCTTCTGCTTGAGTCCATGACTGGGCAGCAGCAGGCACAAAGCTTGGCTGTGTGTAGCCAAGAAGCTGCAAGGCCAGCACCAGACCCATGGCTTGGAAGGTGCTGGTGAGTATCTATGATGTGACTTTAGCTTCATTTTTCAAGGAACAGCTGGTGAGGGTTGATGAGACGTTGGTGATATGATGGAAATGCTGGGATGAGAGCAAGGTGGTGAACAGAGGTGGGTGTCTGCAGACTTCCGGGAAACAGGACAAAGTGTGGGATAGCATAGGAAAGCGTGCAGAGGAAAAGACAGAGGTTGCTGGTAAAAAGGGAAGGCCCCAACAGTCCTGACGCTTTGCCTAGAGCTTTTGAGAAAATGAGATATAGTCATTGCAGTGCAGCCTCTTTGCTTCCTTGCAACCCTGTGCAGAGGCAGGGTGGTGTCATACCAGTTTTCCTCTCGTGGCATCACACTGCCCACCACATTCCTCAGACCTCCAGGAAAAGTCCTGAGCCAGACAGGGGGGTGCAGGATCTCTCCTCGCAGTGGCTGGGGTCAGGCTTTAGACCTTTTGCTTCACCAAAATCAACCAAGACTTTTCTCAGCACAGTGCTTTGCCTGTCTAATCATGGCCTCCAATTATCTACCCTAACACATCCCTGGGGAGGCTTTGTTAGTAACAGCCCTCAGTGGGGCCCATTAATACTCCAAGTCACTTCAGCTTTTCCTTTTGAGTTTGCTTTTTCGCACACTTGCATTATTCTCCGCTCAGTACCCAAGTTTCATTGACTCAGCACCAAAATACACCATGCAACTCATTAAAACACAGAAAGTCCTAAGGAGCCATGTCTCTCCCACCATTTTCTTCAAGTCTTCAAGACTTGATCAGCTAATTGGAGAGCTTTCATGTTGTAGTTAAGGGGGAAGATTTCAAGGAGCATCTAATAAAAATCTTTCTTCATTTTAAAGGCTGAATTTTGTTCTGTTTCAGTTTAGAGCATCATTCTCCTGGTTATATTGGTCTAGGGTTTCTCCTTTGAAGCCCTGCTTAGGTGGGAAGAACAGGAGTTTTCCTATTTCAAAACAAACAACAGGAAATCATGCTGCAATTTTCAAAAAAAAAAAAAAATAAAACAAAGTTCAAGTTCCTTATTTTATTGCCTCCAGTGATGCTTACCTTCCCAAAAGGATGACTGTACATGATGTAATTTACAGTGATTAATAGGAAATTTTAAGTAATTGTGTTAATATTAATCCATATCATACTAATTCAATGATAAACGATGAGGGTCTTACTAAGGAAACCATTGGACAGACTGCTGAGAGATGGGCGACCTTGAACTCACTGAAACTCCAAGCAGCAACTGGGTCACTGAGAGTGGTCTGAATGATTAAACGGTAAGAGGAGGGCAAACCAGGAGAATGATGGGAAGTGCATAGGTCCAGACAGGCAGCTGGAAAGGGGGCATTCAGCAGGGTCTATGTAATCAAGATGAGTTTTGTGCCTGGAAGATGAGGGAGGGAGCACACCATGATAGAAAAGCGATGACAATGCAACTACAGGTGAACATCAGTATTTCTTCTCCTGGGATGAATATGCATCCTGAAAAATCACATTTCTTCATGATAGAAATTACACTTCACATGAGACATTTTACGGAAGGGATTGAATCTTTTGAGCTGATGAGTTGTTGCTTTATCATTCAAGTACTGAAAAAAATACTGGGTATTCTGGCAGAGCTTTGCTGTCTGACCATAAGCAACCAGGGAAAACCTCCAGTGGCCCCGTTGTGTTTGAGGCACTTCCCTGGACCAGCAGATGTCAGAAAAGACCTGCAGGAGGCCGGAGCCCTTTGGGAAAATCAGGTGGAGCCAGGTGGAGTTCCCAGGGCACCTCCACTGCCAGCAGTGGTCTTTGTCCCTGTAACTGCAGCTCAGTCCAGCACAGGAACACCCCTTCAAAGACAAACCTCTTCTTCAGTGGGTTCCTTGGATTGACCTAGATCTGAAATGGCCACTGGAAACCTGAGATACTCTCCCTTACTTAAACTAGACACTTGAACATCTGTTGATGACCTTCCTGGGTCATCTTTAGCAAACTCAGGCTGAAAAACTCAAGTATAGCATGCTTCAAATGGCTGAGGCAGAACCCATCAGCTTGCCCCACTTTGCAAATGGCCCCCGTCCAACTAAGGATTTGAAAGCAAAAAGTGTGGAATGACCTTGCAGGTCAATGTGCAGAGTAAGGGAAAGTCACCCATATTGTGCTGGAGTAGCAGAAGGCAAAGAGCATTGCATTGTGCCTCAGAATAATCAAGGAGACCTAATCCAGTTCATCCATGAGGAAAAGCAGAGAGAAGGACGTTGAGTTTGGCCTAACATGAAGAAGGATGTGCATCACTGGTGAAGGAACCAGCATTTATGCCATCACCCATGTGAATTACACAAGCACCAGCACACCTAATGGTAACCTGTCCGCCCCGGCTTCGTATTCCCACAGGGCAGTGGAAAGGGAGCCGACAGCCAAGGGACACATCTGAGTGTGGAAGGTGGGGCCCAGCAAAGACAAGGAGCCAAACCCGAGGCCAGGCGGGTGGCAGAGCCCCATGCCCCATGTACGTCCTGGCTGGGGGTCCCTGCTGCTGCAGCCAGCGCACGCAGCATGGCAAGAGGAGGGCTCCCTGCACATCACAGGGCACAGCCTGGCCCCGCGGGGGCTCTTCCTGACATCTCTGCAGCTCCTGGCAGGCTGCGGTCAGGTGCCCCTCAGCCTTCCCTCCTGTGCTCCCAGGGCACATGGCTGCCTCCTGCCCAGCTCACTGCCCACTAAGTACGTCCAACACAGCTGCTTCCCAAGCTGGGCCTTGCCCAGGGTCAGTCTCCTGCAGGGGCAGAAAATGGCCCTTGTCCTGGTGGCTTTTTATGAACTTCCTGTTCTCATCCTTGATCTCTTTTTACTGAATACAGAGGCCTCGGTGACCATTTTGGTTCTAATACCAAGAAAACATGTCTAGTTCATCTCTGTCTGCTGCTATGAGCTGTCTGTGAGACATGGATATGCTATCAGATCTTTTCCTCTGACAGTCTCAGCAATGTCCAGTGATTGGACAAGACATGGGAACTGCACACAGGAAAACACTTTTACTGTGAGTAATATCAAGAACTGGATCATGTTTCCAATACCAAGCACTCAATCAGGTTTCCCCAAAAGTGGGGGAGTCCTCCTCAACTGGAGATACAACAAACCCAACTGGAAACGGGCCTGGGCTGCCTGGTGCAGGTGCCCATGCGTGGCTAGTGGGGGTGGCTAGATGGGCTTTGGAGGTCCCCTCCAGTCTCAGTGAACCTATCACTCTGCAGAGCCTGGCACTGTTTCTGAGAACTTCTCTACAGTGTCTTCAAACCATCTGGACACTGGGTGCTCATGGGCAGAGGATCCTCTGGGGATGAACTCGTTCATGATGTAAACCTGAGGACAACATGAAGCAGGGATTAGAAATGTCAGCAACACCTCTGCCATAGCAGTGTTCTCTCCCCCTGCCTCCACTCTCCTGCCCCTTTTTCCTTCAGGATTAGAGTCATAAAGGACCTCTGGAGGTTTCCAGTGCTAAGATCTGCTCTGAGCAGGGAGAACTTTCACATCAGATCAGGCTGCTTCTTCAGTGCTTCCTCCACCTCACTTTTGAAAGCCGTACTCCTAGGGGTGCTAGCTGGAAGGCCAGTTCTGATTCAGTGGTGCTACAAGACAGCAGTGTGCAAGAGAAGAGTGACCAGCACCAAAACGCCCATGTCCTGCTGCTGTCAGTGTTCGTGGGTCCAAGAAAGTGGCAACCCTGACTCAAAGGCTGCAGGCAAGGAGTGCCTGCCAGGGCAGAAAAGGGCAGCCCCAAACAACACCAGGGTTTTCCAGCACGTTGCAACAGGGATCTTCACCCCACAACCACTGCTGTACCTGAGAAGAGTGTATGAGAAATGAGATCCACAGAAACTGCCTACCTGCTGGTTCCTTTATTTAGTTAGTTACAAAGAGCTTAGCAGCACCTCTACATGAGGTCTTTGGGTTAAAAGAAAAGGTAGAAGAGGAATAGAAATATCTTAAATTTATAAAATAAAAAGATTAAAAACATTTAGCATATTGGAATAATATTGAAAAGAATGAACAATTTTTGAAATATATGAACGAAGATGTTTCTGCCTTGTCCACGTATATTTCAGGGAATCAGATGCAGAAGACAGGTTCCTCTCTGAAATACTGAATATTGCAATAACATCCTCAGTGCCTCCTTGAGCTCTTTTTCCTCATGCTGTAAATGATGGGGTTCACTGCTGAAGGCACCACCGAGTATAGAAATGCCACCACCAGGTCCAGGGATGGAAAGGAGATGGAGGGGGGCTTCAGGTAGGAAAACGTGGCAGTGCTGAGATACAGGGAGACCACAGCCAGGTGAGGGAGGCACGTGGAAAAGGCTTTGTGCTGACCCTGCTCAGAGGGCATCCTCAGCACTGCCCTGAAGATCTGCACATAGGACAGCACAATGAAAACAAAAAAAAAAACCAAGACCTATAACAGGCACTAACCAGAAGAAACCCAACTTCCCTGAGGTAGGCATCTGAGCAGGAGAGCTTGAGGATGTGGGGGATTTCACAGAAGAACTGGTCCACAGCATTGCCTCGACAGAGGGGCAGGGAAAATGTATTGGCCGTGTGCAGGACAGCATTGAGAAAGCCACTGCCCCAGGCAGCTGCTGCCATCTGGGCACAAGCTCTGCTGCCCACGAGGCTCCCGTAGTGCAGGGGCTTGCAGATGGCAACGTAGCGGTCATACGCCATGACAGTGAGAAGGGAATATTCTGCTCCAGCCAAGAAGACAAAAAAGAAGACCTGTGCAGCACATCCTTGATAGGAGATGGCCCTGGTGTCCCAGAGGGCATTGGCCATGGCTTTGGGCAGAGTGGTGGAGATGCAGCCCACGTCGAGGAGGGCGAGGTTGAGGAGGAAGAAGTACATGGGGGTGTGGAGGCGGTGGTCACAGGCTACAGCGCTGAGGATGAGGCCGTTACCCAGGAGGGCAGCCAGGTAGATGCCCAGGAAGAGCGCAAAGTGCAGGAGCTGCAGCTCACGCGTGTCTGCGAATGCCAGCAGGAGGAACTCGCTCACAGAGCTGATGTTGGGCATTCTCTGACTTTGTACTTGCTTGTCTGTTGAAGAGGAGAAGACAGAGCAATATTAGAACAGACGTCTCTGAGGAAAATAGGAAATAAAACAGAAGGGTGGATAACTCAAAGTCAGAAAAATGTCAGACCAATGAGCTTTGCAGTAGTGTTGCAAACAACTGAGCTGATTGTGGAGCAAAGCTGCAACTATTTTCCTCACTTTATTTTATCCTAGTTGCCTGTATAACACATAGGAGAGGTATTGAATGGTGGAACTCCCTGACATTACTTCCACACTCCAGGTGATATCCTGTGGGTGCCAAGAGTCAAAGGACTTGTCCACTGGGGAAAACTGAGCAGAGCAGCTCTTCCCATCAGTCCTGCTCTCTGCTGCCCTGGGCTACCCCTCTATGAGCTACAGGACCATCCCTCTCAGGTGCTGCCCTGAGAAGAAACAGGAGACAGCTGAGAGCAGAGAAGCCCCACTCCAAGTGCAGCTGAACAGAATCTTCACTTTTTCTCCAGGGGACTGATCAGGATCTCAGCTCTTCCCTCCTAGATAGGGCTGCAGAGGCCTCATTCCTGCTGCCCACAGACAGCCATCCAGCAGCATGGACATGATGTTAGTATGGAGGTGTATTTTCCTTGGGCAGCTGGATAACACAAGGATGCCAGGAGAGAGCTGCATCCTGCGGGAGAGAAGCATGCAGCCCAAAAGGATGCCACGGACAGAGCTGGGTATCTGAAAGCTGGAGTGTCCCATATCCCAGCTACACCCCCTGCAGGGTCTGGAGGAGGCTTGGCCACTCCTCTCTTATCTGACCAGGGGTAGCTAGGTTATGACACTCCAAGGGGCTTCTGCCAGACTTCCTCACCTCGCAGGGCAACCCAGCAGGACTCTCGTCAGTCCAAGATGGACTGACCAGAGCTCAAGTGCTCAGTCTGCTGTGAGCAGGCAGAGGAGAGCTCTGCAGCCCCAGGGCACACAAAAGCCCCACCAAAGAAGCCTGGTGAGGGATTCCTTGCAGCCCTGGGGCAATGGCAGTGACCCCATGAGCTGGGTCTGCCTCCCAGCCTGCCCAGCATGACCCTGCAGAGTGCCCCCGTGCCCCAGGCACCACAGCCCCCTTTCTCTGCAGAGCAGCACTGCCAGCTGGGGCTGGGGCTGGGGCTGGGGCTGGTGCTGGGAGGGGGCTTCCCCTGAGTGTCTTCTAGGCCAGCTGCAGACACGGGGCTTCTGGATGTGAGTGTGATCTTTGCTCTGAGCAAGGAGCTCAGAGACCACCAACAGTCACGGGGCTGGAGCATTGCCTGCAAGGTCTCTCCTGCCCGAGTACCTTACAGGACTGGCATGGAACTGGCTCCTGAGCATCAGAGAGGCTGGGAGCCCAGCAGCAGTGCTCCAAGGATCACAGCCAGATTACTTCTAGGTGGGCAGGTCCTGGGCCAAAAAGGGGGTGTTTTATAGGTCTGGTATTATGAGGTCAGTCGTACTTCAGAAATTCCTAATCCAGTCCTAAGTGAATGTCCATAAAGAGGATTGTGAGTTGAGCTCTTTCTGAAGTTAGCCGACAGGTCATCCCTTGAGTCCTGGCTGAGATCTCTGCCATTAGGCTCACATTTGCCAGTGCCTGTGACAGGCCAGCAGAAGACCCTTGCTTTGCACTGTAGGCTGTGAGATCCACTCTTCCAAAGCACCTGGTAGGCCCCAAAGAGGAAGAGGTCTTGGATAGGAGTTGTCATGTCAGAGGTGTCAGCTTTTGTCTGAAGATATCCTTCAGGGCTGCTTTAAGTTTTCTACACAGATGTGGCCACTGCTTCCAAGATGCCTGTGGGAAACTGAAGCATGCATGAGGACTTGGGAAAAATTACCCTGGATTAAAAATTACCCTGGTGTACTGGGTCTGGCTGGAATGTTAACTTTCCCGGCAGCAGCCCATACAGTACCGTACTCTGTACTTGTAGCTGGAACAGCAGTGTTATCACACCAGTGTTGTGTCTACTGCTGAGCAGCAGTGGCACAGCATTGGGCCTTTCTCTAACCCTCCTAGGGGGTGGGCAAAAAAGTGAGGAGAGAAACATCACTATGGCAGCTGACCTAAACCAATCAAAGGGATATTCCATACCATGTGATGTCCCACTCAGCAATAAAAGGTGGAAACAGGAAGAAGAGGGGAGGGGTGGGCTCTCGTTGGGGAACGTCGGTCCTCCTCTCGAACACCGGCTGCGTGCGTTGAGGCCTTGCTTCAAGGACGTGGTCAATCATCGCTCATTTGTGGGAAGTAGAGAGCAATTTCTTTCCTCTGCACTTCCATACAGCTTTCATTTATTTTGTTTGTTTGTTTTCCTCCCTTTTTCCCCTTTCCCTTTTATTTCCCCTTAGTTAAATTGTTTAGTTCATGGTAGTCTTTAATTAATTATTATAATTATTTCCCTTTAATTAAATTATCCTTATCTCAACCCGTGAGTTGTTCTTTGCTTTACTTCTCCCCCTCCTCATCTAAAGGAGAGGGAGTGAGAGAGCGGTTGTGGGGTTTAGCTGCCCAGCACGGTAAAACCACCACACCCATCTTGGGGCTTTCTTTCTGTCTGGGTCCTCCTGGCTCTGGAGGCAGAGGGGATCCCCCAGTCAGCATGCCAAGCAGGTGCCTTGTGCTGGCCTAGCAGGGCCACTGCCAGATGTCAGCCCAAAAGTGCAGATCCCAGGGAGAAGGCAAGGCTGACCTGTCATCCTCATCAGAGAGGAGTGACCTCACAGTCTCTTTCTGTGACACATTCCTGCTGCTGCCCTATCAAGTGCAGAGACAGAAGTGACCTCACAGTCACTGCCACAGTCACATTCCTCCTGCTGGGCCGTGAGATCCTGAGGTAGAGCTGAGCTTTCTCTTGCCCCCTCGGTATCTCTTTTTCACTTTCTGGGTTAGAGATTAAGCAAAGTTTTAGTGGGATTGTTTGGTGTTCTGCTTGTGCTGTCAGGTCTGTGGTTAAGGTATGGACAAGCTCTGTGGTTAACGGGTGTTTTACGTCTGTCAAGTAGTCTAGGGTTAAATAAGGCATTTTAAGTATGTGTTAAGTGAAAGGATTGCGGTTATCAAGAGAGAAAATTGATGTCTTTCAGTTTGTTGTAGTAGCATTTAGGTTTATTTAGCATTAAAATTACTGTTTCAAGTAAGGGAAGGGATATACATGACTGTTCTAAGTCAGTGTTACTGCACTACCGGCATTGCATGAATGTTATTACCTCTATGTTATGTTATATGTTATTATATTATAATATCTATGTTATTACCTTAGAGCCCAAGTGTAGATGTAGAGCTTGGGAGCGTGGTTTAGTGATGGCCTTGTCAGCACTAAGGTAAAGTTGCCTGACCTGGGTTACACATCCCAGAGTAGTGTCAGGCACAGTACAATTCTTTTTGCCTTCTGCATCTATAGCACATCGACATAGAAGTAGGATTTTGCCCTACTCTATTGACTGGGCAGGTCTTTTCACATTACTCAGTTTAGGTTTGTGTGGCTGGAAGGGGACAATTTCCCAAAAGCGGCCAAGCTCATGGGTACAGCTACAGCCAATGGACATATATTTGCTTTAATTTTCTTCCTGAGTATTCCACTGAAGACCCAATAGAGACTATGGATGTCCAGTTGTCTACTAAGATTCATTTACAATTTCTCAGATCCCAATGGTCATTTCAAATTTTATTTATTTTATTTTACTTTATTTTTTTTTTTATTTATTAATTTAATTGTTTCCCAAAAAACCCCTGACTTGTCTTAGAAAGGTTTTCATGTGCTAGGCTGGGCTGCAGTTACAGGGACAAAGACCACTGCTGGCAGTGGAGGTGTCAGACCTCCAGACTCTGCTTTTCCTCCCAATGGAGTTCTCCAAAGAAGTCATCCTGGATGAATAGCAATAGGAGAATGATGCTCCAAACTGAAATGCAACAACATTCAGCCTTTGAAACAAGAAAATATATTTATTATGTGCTTTGTAAAATCTTTTCCCTTAACTACGTCATGCAAACTCTGCAATTAGCTGCACAAGGCGTGAAAGCTTGAAGAAAACTATGGAGGAGATGTTAGGAATTTCTGCATTTTAAAGAGTTCCATGGTGTATTGTGGTGCTGAGTCTATGAAGCTCAGGTACTGAGAGGAGAACGATGCAACTGCTAGAGAAAGTAAAGTCAGAAGGAAAAGTTAAAGTGACTTGGAGTATTAATTGGCCCCACTGAGGGCTGTTACTAACAAAGCCTCCCCAGGGCCTTGTTAGGGCAGATAATTGGAGGCCATGATTACAGACAGGCAAAGTACTGTGCTGAGAGAAGTCTTGGTTGGTTTTGGTGATGCAGAAGAGCCAAGGCCTGACCCCTGGAAGTGGGAGGGGAGATCCTGCACCCCTACATCTGTCTCAAGGCTCTTGCTCGGGTCTGTAGGATGTGGTGGGCAGTGTGATGCTGTGAGAACAACAGTGGTGTGAAACCTCTGAGCTGCTGCACACAGTTGAAAGGAATCTATGAGGCCCCATTACAATGAATATAACATCTCTCCTCCTAAGCTCTAGCCAAGGGGACAAAACCTTCACGGCTGTTAGGGCCTTCGCTTTTTACCAGCACCCTTTGCCTTCTTCTTTGCAAGCTTTTCATTGCTGTCCCACACATTGCCCTATTTTCTTGAAGTCTTGAGACATCCATCTCTGTTCACCATCTTGCTTTCATGCCTTGCTTTCACCGATGTCTCGTCAGCCCTCACCAGTGGTTCCTTGAAACACAAAGCCAGGGTCTGATCAGAGGGTGACCACAGAGTCACCCTCTGAGGGACATTTCTCCCTCCTTGTGTCCAGTGCCAACCTTCCATGGAACACTTTGTGGCAGTTTTTTCTCTCCTGTTCTTTTCTACTAGCACAGAAAGCTCTATCTGGTAGGAAACCACTCCTGAAGTAGGCATCCCAACCCGTCAGCCTTCTTGCATCCAGTCGGCCAAGCAGACACAAGTCACCTCAGCAGCAGCTTCCAAGCCATGGGCTTGCCGCTGGCCTTGCAGCTTCTTGGCTAGACATAGCCAAGCCTTCTGCCTCCTGCTGCCCAGTCATGGACTCAAGCAGAAGGGACAGGACAACCCATCTGGGGGCCTTCTTTCTGCCTGGGTCCTCCTGGCTCTGGAGGCAGAGGGGATCCCCCAGTCAGCATGCCAAGCAGGTGCCTTCTGCTGGCCTAGCAGGGCCACTGCCAGATGTCAGCCCAAAAGTCCAGATCCCAGGGAGAAGGCAAGGCTGACCTGCCACCTCCAGACACAAGTGACCTCACAGTTCCTTTGCGTGACACATTCCTGCTGCTGCCCTATCAAGTGCAGAGACAGAAGTGACCTCACAGTCCCTGCCACAGTCAAATTCCTGCTGCTGGGGCAGGAGATGATGAGGCATAGCTAGTCCCCTAGGGACTAGATTTTACTTTTCTGCATTAGAGATTAAGCAAAGTTTTAGTTGGAGGATTTGGTGTTCTGCTTGTGGTGTCAGGTCTCTGGTTAGGGTATGGGCAAGCATTATGGTTTAGGGTGTTTTTTTTTTAGGTATGGCAAGAATTCTGGGGTTAAATAGAGCATTTTAATGTTAGTGTTAAGGGCAGAGATTAGGGTCAGCAAGAGAAAGGTAAGGGAATGGCGATCTGCACTGAGTTTTTCTTCAGGTGATACTTTGAGTTCTTCATTACAATAGTGGATTCCTGTCAAGGTGGTCGACTAATGTTTTGGTTGAGGGATTAATATTATTCTTGAAAATTGTGTAAGGGCCATACAAGACTGAAGTCAGTGTTACAGCAGCATCAACATTACCTCTTACCCTCTTACATCTACAAAGATAAGCTTTCAACCTCTTCTTCACTTCTTCTTCCCTCCCCCTAATCTGACATCTCTCCTGGCCAGGCTACTCCTGACCTCCCCATAACAGTCATCTAATCGGAATCAGCTTTCTGATGGCTTTCATTATATCAGAGTACCTGTGCCAGAGTACCTGACTACTCTTTGAGAGAAAAAGTTTTTCATGATATATAATCTAATTTTTCGTAATATCTAATCTAAATCTTCCCAGGTACAACTTGTGGCCATTTCCTCGAGTCCTACCATTAGTTATCTGAGAGAAGAGGCTGACCCCTGCCTCATCACAACCTCAACAGCATGTGTTATCACCTTGGCAATTCAAAAAGGGACACAAGTCACTGGGATGTGCTGGGACTTGGTCTGTGCTTACTGAGCCTCAGTGAGTTCCACTCCAACCGCTGTCATAGGCCCTGCAGCTACTCCAACACCTCTGACATGTCCTGCAGCCACTCCAGACCCTGTGACAGGCCCAGGTCTAGTCTGGGGACTAGACCAGACCCCCCAGGTCTGCTCTTGCTAGGCCAGAGAACCAACCTGTGCCAGGAACTGTTGCCTCTAATTGCAGGAGAAAACAATGGGTGTGAAAATCAGGTTCATTCGAATGCAAAAGAACTACTGCCCAGAAAAGAAAGGAGGGAGAAGAATGTTGATCTATGAAACCTTGACATAGACTTCTCCACATCTCCTACTGCCCCACAAAGAGCCCTGAGCAAGGTGTGAATGGAAAGGATCTCCCTTCCCAGGAGATGGGGGTCAAGGCCTGGCCCTTGTGCTTGGTGACACACATCCAGTTTTCCTACACATCAGTGTCACCTTCACATTGCCTTTGTCTCCTTGTCCTCACTGCCTCCAGGGTTCTGCTCTAACGAGCTCCAAGGGAGGCTGTGTCAGTGCTGGCCCTCAGGGGGACACTGCAGGAAACTTGCCTCTGACTTGGACTTCTGGAGAGATGTCTTCAATTGTCTCTGAGTGCCTGAGGTTCGTGGGCTCATCAGCAAAGCCCCCAGAGGGGTGATTGCAGTGCCTTGGGCTGGTGCTGTGCTGCTGAGCTGGGCCGGGCTCGTGGGACAGAGAGAGCTCGTGGCAAGAGGGCCGTGGTGCAGAGAGACAGCTGTGCCCAGGAGCAGCTCCTCTGCACAGCGCAGCAGGGCTGGGGGCTCTGACCGCAGCTGGCACACACAGAGGAGAGAAGGAGAGAGGTCTTGGAGGCAGTTGGCAGTGGGAGGATGCTGAGAGCTGCCTGCAGGAGAAACCTGCACAGCCCTTGACAAGGTAAGTGTCTGGCTGCAGGGCCATGCAGCTGCAGGTCCTGGAAGGGTCTCCTCCTGCTGGGTGTTGTTTCTGGGAGGGCAGTGGGCAATGCAGTAGGCTTTGAGAGTCCTGTTGAGTTGCAGTGTGAGGTGAGGAAGTCTGGCAGAAGCCCCTTGGAGTGCCCTAAGGCAGGTGTCCCCGGTCAGCCCAGAACACCGTGCCCTGGCTGGCCATGCCGGGCTCTCTGACAGCTGCCCCGTAGCTCCTGCAGCCATGGAGGTGCCCCTTGGCAGGGCCCTGTTGGTGGCAGGGTGCTGCAGGGCAGCGCTGAGCACAGCCGCGTGGGATGGGGTCTGTGAGCACGGGCAGGGGGAAAGAAGAGGTGGGCGCAGAGCAGCAGCTCCCTGCAGGGACAGCTGCAGGCAGTGTAGAGAGGGGCAGGCGGCCAGAAGGAGCTGTTGGTAGAAACGCAGTGGCAGGGGGGATTCGGGCACCTTGCGGCCATGCCCTGCAGTGCAGACGCCTTCCCCTGGAGCAGCCCCTCCCTGGCCTCCTCTCCCCCTGCAGCCCATGGGCTGTGGGGCAGGCATGGCCAGCAGTACAGGCAGAGCCCATACGAGGAGAAGCTCTCAAACTCTGGCATGATTTGGCCCTCCTTGATTAGCAGTCATCTACATTTTTTCTCAGGGAAACACCTGAGAGCAATTGTCCTGCAGCTCAGAGGGGTGACAATTGACTGTTGAGAACTGGTCTGATCGACAGAGCTGCTCTGCTCAGTCTTCACCAAGGGACAGCCCCTTTGCCTCCTGGCACCCACAGGGTTTCTCTGGGAGTGCACAGGAAATGTCAGGGAGCTCAACCATCCAATACCTCTCCTAAGTGTTACTGGGATAATAGGAACAAAACAAAGGAAACAAAATCCCTGCAGCTCTGCCTCTGTATTAAGATGAGTTTTTTGCAACAACACTGCAGATCTCACGGATCTGACCAGTGGACGGAATGTAATTTTCTCCCATGTTTCTCTCCAGCTGCACATCAGGAAGGACTCCTATGGAGCTACAGCAGCCCCTGCTCCCCGTGCCCCTCTCAGCCAACACCAACTGCAGCTCAAGCAAGAGAGATGCAGAAAGGTTCTCCTGAAAAAAGAGGCTCTGTTTGGGGGTCCTCTATGACAAACAATAGGTTTTCCTCAGAGAAAAGTGTTTTAACATTTTTCTGCATTTTCCTCTTTAACAGAAAACTGTGTTCAATGTCAGAGAATGCCCAACGTCAGCTCTGTGAGCGAGTTCCTCCTGCTGGCATTCGCAGACACGCGTGAGCTGCAGCTCCTGCACTTCGCGCTCTTCCTGGGCATCTACCTGGCTGCCCTCCTGGGCAACGGCCTCATCCTCAGCGCCGTAGCCTGCCACCGCCGCCTCCACACCCCCATGTACTTCTTCCTCCTCAACCTCGCCCTCCTCGACCTGGGCTGCATCTCCACCACTCTGCCCAAAGCCATGGCCAATGCCCTCTGGGACACCAGGGCCATCTCCTATCAAGGATGTGCTGCTCAAGTCTTCTTTTTATTCTTCTTGTTTGGCTCAGAGTATTATCTCCTCACCGTCATGGCCTATGACCGCTACGTTGCCATCTGCAAGCCCCTGCACTACGGGAGCCTCCTGGGCAGCAGAGCTTGTGCCCAGATGGCAGCAGCTGCCTGGGGCAGTGGCTTTCTCGATGCTGTCCTGCACACGGCCAACACATTTTCCCTGCCCCTCTGCCAAGGCAATGTTGTGGACCAGTTCTTCTGTGAAATCCCCCACATCCTCAAGCTCTTCTGCTCAGATGCCTACCTCAGGGAAGTTGGGACACTTGTGTTTAGTGTTTCTTTAACATTTGGTTGTTTTGTTTTCATTGTGGTGTCCTATGTGCAGATCTTCAGGGCAGTGCTGAGGATGCCCTGTGAGCAGGGCCGGCACAAAGCCTTTTCCACGTGCCTCCCTCACCTGGCCGTTGTCTCTCTGTTTGTCAGCACTACCATATTTGCCTACCTGAAGCCCCCCTCCATTTCCTCGCCATCCTTGGACCTGGTGGTCGCACTTCTGTACTCGGTGGTGCCTCCAGCATTGAACCCCCTCATCTACAGCATGAGGAACCAAGAGGTGAAGGATGCAGTGAGGAAACTTCTTCAATACATGTTTCTTAATCATCAGTGATGTGTTCAGAAGATGTATTTCTTATTATATGCAATTTTGATTCATATTATATCATATCATTTTTATCATTACTAGTGCTATCAAAACATTATCATTAATAATAATCATAAAAGAAATAAAATGTTATTTGGGAAAATGATACAATATTTAAAAAAATATTTTTTTTCTGTTAGTATTTTAAAAATATTTTATTTTGTTTTTAATAATGTAATTCTTAGCATTCTGAATGTTATATTTTGTGTTTGCTTTGACCATATCATCTAACATGCATAGAGAACCAGGCTTCCTTGGTAGATAAAGACAATAAAGATACCATCAGAAATTCATTGCTCTCAGTATCCCTCTCTTCCCATCTCCTCTGGAGCTGGGGCAGCTGCCTCAGCAACCAGGAGTGGCTCGGGGCCAAGAGCCCAGCTGCCACTTATTGTATTTGGATTCGACCTCGTGGATCTAGGTGACAGTCCTGTCGTCTCTATAGCAGGGCTGGCACAAAGCCTTTTCCACATGTCCCCCGCACCTGGCCATGGTGTCCGTCTCCCTCAGACCTGTCATGGTTGCCTGCCTGAAGCTCCCTCCATCTCCTCCCCATCCCTGGACCTGGTGGTGGCAGTTCTGTACTCAGTAGTGCCTCCAGCAGAGCACGTCCTCATCTGTAGAATGAGGAGCCAGGAGCTCAAGGATGCCTTGTGGAAATTACTGACTAGATGTTTCTTGGATGCAAGAAATTTCTGATCTGCTTCTGCACGTGACTTGCAATGTCAATAATTGGAGGAAGAGCCAGTATACCTGTTAGTGTTTCTTTCTTTCTTTCTTTCTTTCTTTCTTTCTTTCTTTCTTTCTTTCTTTCTTTCTTTCTTTCTTTCTTTCTTTCTTTCTTTCTTTCTTTCTTTCTTTCTATTTATTTTTGTTGTGGTTGTGTTTGTGCATATTCTTATTACATTAATTCAGCTAATGAGCACCCATTAAAATGATATGGATGTACCTGTTGAATATAGCTTATAGACTCTATGCATGTGAAGCCATTCTCTCTGTGAATTTAACCTTAATGGAGTTAAAATTCAACTGCTATTTTGTCTGACATCTCTCCTCTTAGATCAGGCCTGCCTCTGCAGGGGCAGTGCCTGTGCTCACGGGTGCAGAGGAAAAGAGTCCCATCCCAGCAGCACGGCCAGGGAGCACCAGCGCTTGGGGCATGCAGAGCTGCTCTCTTGCCACTGCTGCCCTGTCCTGCTGAGCCCTGCTGGTGGGGTCAGGCCCAGCTGCTCCTGGAGCTTGGTGCCAGTGCTGCTGTGGGGCTGTGCTGGGACTGCAGGCAGGGACAGGCAGTGGGCACGGCAGTGGCACAGCTGGCCTCCACTGCAGCACTTCCCTCCTAAGGGGGGATCTCCTCCAAGGTGGACTGAGCAGAGCTCAAGTGCTCAATCTGATGTGAGCAGGCAGAGGAGAGCTCTGCAGCCCCACGGCTCAAAAAAGCCCCACCAAAGGAGCCTGGTGAGTGATTCCTTGCAGCCCTGGGGCAATGGCAGTGACCCCATGAGCTGGGTCTGCCTCCCAGCCTGCCCAGCATGGCCCTGCAGAGTGCCCCCGTGCCCCAGGCACCACAGCCCCCTCGCACTGCAGAGCAGCACCACCAGCTGGGGCTGGGGCTTCAAGGATGCTTCACATGAGTGTCTTCTAGGCCAGCTTCAGACTTCTGGACTTGAGTGTGATCTTCACTGTGCACAAGGAGCTGAGAGACCGCCAACAGGCATGGGGCTGGAACATTGCCTGCAAGGTCCCTCCTGCCCTAGCACCTCCCAGGACTGGCACGGAACTGGCTCCTGTGTGTCAGAGAGGATGGGAGCCCAGCAGGTGTGTCATGAGCTTGGAGGATCACAACCAGATCACTTCTACCTGGGCAGGTCCTGGCCCAAAAAGGGGGTGTTTTGTAGGTGTGGTATTATAAGCTCAGTGGTGCGTCAGAAACACTAAGTCCAGCAGGAAGCGAATGGCTGTTAAATGGCCTGTGAGGTGACTGCTTTCTGAAGTAGCTGACAGGTCACCCTTGACTCCTGGCTGGGATCTGTGCCTTTAGGCTCACATCTGCCAGTGTCCATGGTAGGGCAGCAGAAGGCACTTGCTGTGCATGTAGTTTCTGAGATCGGGTCCTTCTAAGTACCTGGTAGGCCCCATAGTGGAAGAGGTCTTGGATAGGGGTTGTCATGTCAGAGGTGTCAGCTTTTGCCTGAAGTCATCCTTTAGGACTGCTTTCAGTTTTCTACACAGAGAGGGCCACTGCCTCCAAGACGCTTGGGGCAAACTGAACCATGCATGAGGGTTTGGAAAAAGATAGCCTGGGTGCACAGAAGCCATTCAGTATCTAAAAGTTGGAGGCAGGAAACAAAATTTTGGGGTGGTACAAGAACATCAGCTTGTGGGCCACAAGGAGGAGATGGGTGGGAATGCTCTGAGGAGCTCAGCTCTGCCTCAGGATCTCCTGCCCCAGCAGCAGGAATGTGACTGTGGCAGGGACTGTGAGGTCACTTCTGTCTCTGCACTTGATAGGGCAGCAGCAGGAACGTGTCACAGAAAGGGACTGGGAGGTAACTTGTGTCTGGAGGTGGCAGGTCAGCCTTGACTTCTCCCTGGGAGCTGCACTTTTGGGCTGACAGCTGGCAGTGGCCCTGCTAGGCCAGCAGAAGGCACCTGCTTGGCATGCTGACTGGGGGATCCCCTCTGCCTCCAGACCCAGAACGACCCAGACAGAAAGAAGGCCCCCAGATGGGTTGTCCTGTCCCTTCTGCTTGAGTCCAGGACTGGAAAGCAGCAGGCACAAGGCTTGGCTGTGTCTCCACAAGAAGCTGCAAGGCCAGCAGCAGGCCCCTGGCTTGGAAGCTGCTGCTGAGCTGACTTGTGTCTGGCTGGCTTACTGACCACAAGGAGCCTGCTGGGTTGGGATGCCTACTTCAGGAAGGTTTTCCAACCTGATGGAGCTATCTGTGGTAGTAGGAAAGAGCAGGAGGGAAAAACTTGCCACAAAGTGTGCCCTGGAAGGTTGGAACTGGCCACAAGGAGGAAGAAATGTCTCTCAAGGGGTTTTGCTGTAGTGCCAGAGGTCACCCTCTCATCAGACCCTGGCTTTGTGTTTCTAGGAACAGCTGGTGAGGGTTGACGAGACATGGGAGAAAGCAAGGGATGAGAGCAAAGTGTTGAACAGAGATGGGTGTCTGCAGACTTCAAGGAAATAGGGCAATGTGTGGGACAGCATTAGAAAACCTGCAGAGGAGAAGGCAGAGGGTGCTGGTAAAAAGGGAAGTTGCTAACAACCCTGAGATATTTGTCTCCTTGGCTAGAGCTTATGAGGAGAGATGTTATACTCGTTGCAATGAGGCCTCACTGATTGCTTGCAACCCTTGCAATTATCTGCCCTAACAAGGCCCTGGGGAGGCTTTGTTAGTAACAGCCCTCAGTGGGGCCCATTAATACTCCAAGTCACTTCAGCTTTTCCTCCTGACTTTAATTTCTCTAACAGTTGCATCATTCTCCTCTCAGTACCTGAACGTCATAGACTTACCACCAAAATAAACCATGGAACTCATTAAAATGCAGAAACACCTAACATCTCTTTGATAGTTTCTTCAAGCCTTCATGCCTTTTATATCTAATTGCAGAGCTTGCAAGATGCAATTAAGGAAGAAGATTTCAAAGAGCAACTAATAAAACCATTTTATAGTTTCAAAGGCTGAATTTTGCTGCATTTCAGTTTTCAGCATAATTCTCCTATTGCTATTCATCCAGAGTGACTTCTTTGGAGACTTTCATCAAGAGGAAGAGCAGAGTGTGCTGGTCTGACACCTCCACTGCAAACAGTGGTCATTGTCCCTGTAACTGCAGCCCAGCCCACGCATGAAACCCTTTCTAAGATAGGTCATGGGTGCCTACAGATAAAATAAAATAAATAAAATAAAGTAAAATAAAATAAAATAAAATAACATAACATAACATAACATAACGTAACATAACATAAAATAAAATAAAATAAAATAAAATAAAATAAAATAAAATAAAAATAAAATAAAATTGAAATGACCATTGGATCCTGAGAAATTCAGCCTGAACCTCAGTACACACCTGGACATCCATGGACTATCTTGGGTCTTCTGTGGAAAACTCAAGGTGAAAAATAAAGAAAATATATCTTTATTGGCTGTAGCTGTACCCACGAGCATGGCCTCTTTGTGGAGATTGTCCCCTTCCAGACACAGAAACCTAAATTGAGGAGAGTGAAAAGACCTGCCCAGTCAATAGAGTAGGGCAAAGTCCTACTTGCTGTGCTATAGATGCAGAAGGTAAAAAGAATTGCATTGTGCCTGACACTACTCTGGGACGTGTGTCGTGGTTTAACCCGGCTGGCAGCTAAACACCACGCAGCCGTTCGCTCACCCTCCCCCCTCCCTCTCTGGGACGGGGGAGAGAAATGGAAAGTGAAGCCCGTGAGTTGAGATAAAGACAGTTTAATAAGACAGGAAAATAATAATAATAATAATAATAATGATGATACAATGGTGATAATACGAAAGTAATAATAGTATGTACAAACAAGTGATGCACAATGCAATTGCTCACCACCCGCTGACCGATGCCCAGCCTAACCCCGAGCAGTCCGGCCCCCTCCCCCCGGCTAGCCACCCCTATATATTGTTTAGCATGACGTCAGATGGTATGGAATACCCCTTTGGCTAGTTTGGGTCACCTGTCCTGGGTCTGTCCCCTCCCAGCTCTTACTGCACCCCCCAGCCTGCCCGTTGGCAGGACAGAGCAAAGGCTGAGATGTCCTTGGCTTAGTATAAGCACTGCTCTGCAACAATTAAAGCATCGGGGTGTTATCAGCACTCTTCTCATTCTAAGCCAAAACACAGCATTCCACCAGCTACTAGGAAGAAAATTAATTCTGTGCTAACTGAAACCAGGACAGACGTGTCACCCAGGTCAGGCAACTTTACCTTAGTGCTGAAAAGGCCATCACTAAACCACACTCCCAAGCTCTACATCTACACCTTGGCTCTCCAGTTGATGACCCAGCTCATGGATGGCAATCAGAGAGTCTCGGTTAGCGCGGTGCTGCCTCAGGTGCGCCACCATGGTAGCCATTGGCACCTGCTGTTCTTCAACCCTCAGCAAACCCCCAACAGAAGGATTCTGTGGAAGGCCAAGCAAAGTAGACAACACTTTCATGTCCTTTGTCTCCAAGGCAGGTATGCCAAAGCCCCACTGGTGGTGTCCTCTTGGAACTCTGAAGTTCCCTCTCCTGAAGCAGTCTATGCTGAGGATGCACATAGCCTCTGGGCCAGTCCCAATGGGGTGCTTTTGCCATTCCTTCCCAGTTAGACTCACTTCAGCCTCCAGTACAGTTAACTGTTGGGATGCCCCTGTCACTCCAGAAATACAGGTGGGTTCTACCTCTTTCTAGCTTAATGGCATCAGGGTACTCTGTGCACCGGTGTCTAGTAGAGCCTGATATATTTGTGGATCTGAAGTGCCCGGCCATTAAATATACAGTCCAGTAAACCCAATTGTTCCTTTCTTCCCGCCTCCCCCTGGCTGGAAGGAGGACCCCTCTAGTCCTGCTCATAGTATTCATCACAGTGTCTGGTAGATGAAACACTGGAAACACGTCCCACCGCAGCACAGTCATCCCACAGGACAGGGGACAGGGCGATGACAGCCAAGGGATGCATTTCGGTGCAGGACTTGTGGCAAAAGTCATCCTGAAATACTCAAGAACAGGACACCTCAAATGGCTGAAGCAGAACCCATCGGCATGTCCCAGTTTGGGAATCATCTCCTTCCGTCTGGGATATGAAAGCAAAAAATGTGAAATGCCCCGTCAGGTCAATGCACACAGTAAGGTAAACTCACAGGTATTGTGCTGGAGTGTCAGAAGGCAATAAGCATTGCGTTTTGCCTCAGACTATTCAAGGAGACCTAATGCAGTTCATCCCTGAGATAAAGCAAACACTCTAAGAAGTGTGAGGGATGTTAAGTTGTGGCCTAACATGAAGAAGGATTTTGATCACTAGTGAAGGAACGGTCTTTTTCTGCCATCACCAATCTGGTTACACAAGCATGACAACACCTAAAGGTCATATATCCCATGACTCTGTCAACCCACGGGGCAGGGGAAGGGAGATGACAGTGAAGGAAGGTATTTGGGTGGGGAAGGTGGGGCCCAGCAGAGACAAGGAGTCAAGGCAGTGGGGTGGGGGAGGCCAGCAGAAGCAGCCCAAGGGGTGGTGCTGCTTGTGAGGACACGTTTGTGGCAGCAGCCTGAGTGGGCAGCAGCTGTGCGCAGGCGAGGGGAGGCCAGGAAGCGCATGGCAAGAGTGCTCCTGCCAGCAGAGCCAAGGCCAGGGCCAAGCCCAAGGGCAGAGGCAGGCCCAGGGCAGGGGGCTGCAAGGGCCATGCTGAGCTCCCTGCTCCTGCAGCAGCCGCCCTGGCCCTCAGCAGATGTGCTGGCTGGCATGCACGGGGAGGAGCTGGCGTGCATCAGAGAGCAGCAAGAAGGGCGCTGGAGAGGGCTGGGGCCAGGCGGGTGGCAGAGGCTGGCTGAGGGTCCCCTCTGCTGCAGCCAGTGCACTCAGCGTGGCAGGAGGAGGGCAGGCAGGGCTCATGGCCCCGGGGCACAGCCTGGCCCTGGGCTCTTCCTGACATCCCTGCAGCTCTTGGCATGTTGTGGTGAGGTGCCCCTCAGCCTTCCCTCCTGTGCTCCCAGGGCACATGGCTGCCTCCTGCCCAGCTCGCTGCCCACCATGAACGTTCAACACGGCTGTTTCCGAAGCTGGACCTTGCCCAGGGTCAGTCCACTGCAGGGGCAGAAAATGGCCCTTGTCCTGGTGACTTTTCATGGCCTTCCTCTCAATACATGCTCTTCTCGTCCTTGATCTCTTTTACTAAATACAGAGGCCTAGGGGAGCTTTTTGGTACAGACTAAGACAGAAAAAGCGTTGAGTCCTCAACCCCGTCTCTGCCTGCTGCTATGAAGTGCCTATGAGACATGGACTTGCTCTCAGGTATTTTCCTCTGACAATCTCAGCAGTGCCCGGTGACAGGACAAGACATGGGAATACATGACATTCCACACAGGAAAACACTTTTACTCTGAGCAATACCAAGCACTGGATCATGTTTCTCCAAAAGTGGGCGAATCCCCATCACTGGAGATACCAAAGCCCAACTGGAAATGGGCCTGGGCTGCCTGGTGGAGGTGTCCATGCATGGCTAGTGGGGGTGGCTAGATGGGCTGTGGAGGTCCCCTCCAGTTTCAGTGAATCTGTCACTTTGTGATGTCTGGCAGGGATTTCAAATGTCAGCAATACCTCAACCCACAGCAATATTCCCTGCCCATGCTTCCCTCTCCTGCCCCTTCTTTCCTTCAGGATTAGAGTCAGAAGGGAGCTCTGGAGGTTTCCAGTGCCAAGATCACTAAAGATGGTGTCCACCATCTTTAGTGATGGTGGACAGTCGGCTGAATATGAGCCAGCAGTGTGCTCAGGTGGCCAAGAAGGCCAACGGCATCCTGGCTTGTATTAGGAACAGCGTGACCAGCAGGGCTAGGGAGGTGATCGTCCCCCTGTACTCAGCTCTGGTGAGGCCGCACCTCGAGTACTGTGTTCAGTTTTGGGCCCCTCGCTACAAGAAGGACATGGAGGTGCTTGAGCGGGTGCAGAGAAGGGCGACGAAGCTGGTGAGGGGCCTGGAGAACAAGTCCTACGAGGAGCGGCTGAGGGAGCTGGGCTTGTTCAGCCTGGAGAAGAGGAGGCTCAGGGGTGACCTTATTGCTCTTTACAGATACCTTAAAGGAGGCTGTAGAGAGGTGGGGGTTGGCCTGTTCTCCCACGTGCCTGGTGACAGGACGAGGGGGAATGGGCTTAAGTTGAGCCAGGGGAGTTTTAGGTTAGATGTTAGGAAGAACTTCTTTACAGAAAGGGTTGTGAGGCATTGGAACAGGCTGCCCAGGGAAGTGGTGGAGTCACCATCCCTGGAAGTCTTCAAAAGACGCTTAGATGTAGAGCTTAGGGATATGGTTTAGTGGAGGGCTGTTAGCGTTAGGTTGGAGGTTGGACTCGATGACCTTGAGGTCTCTTCCAACCTAGAAAATTCTGTGATTCTGTGATTCTGTGATCTGCTCTGAGCAGGGAGAACTTTCACATCAGATCAGGCTACTTCTTCAGTGCTTCCTTCACCTCACTTTTGAAAGCCGTACTTCAAGGGGCACTGGCTGGAAGGCCAGTTCTGATTCAGTGGTGCTACAAGACAGCAGTGTGGAAGAGAAGGGTGACCAGCACCAAAACGACCATGTCCTGCTACTGTCAGTGTTTGTGGGTCCAAGAAAGTGGTGACCCTGACTCAAAGACTGCAGGGAGGGAGTGCCTGCCAGGGCAGAAAAGGGCAGCCCCAAAGGAGGACACCAGGGCTTTCCACCACGTTGCAGCAGGGATCTTCATCCCACAACCACTGCTGTACCTGAGAAGAGTATGAAAAATGAGATCCACAGAACCTTATTACCTACTGGTTCCTTTATTTAGTTAGTTACAAAGAGTTTAGCAGCACCTCTACATGAGGTCTTTGGGTTAAAAGAAAAGGTAGAAGAGGAATAGAAATATCTTAAATTTATAAAATAAAAAGATAAAAAAAATATTTAGCATATTGGAATAATATTGAAAAGAATAAACAATTTTTGAAATATATGAACAAAGATGTTTCTGCCTTGTCCACATATATTTCAGGGAATCAGGTGCAGAAGACGGGTTCCTTTCTGAAATACTGAATATTGCAATAACATCCTCAGTGCCTCCCTGAGCTCCTGGTTCCTCATGCTGTAGATAAGGGCGTTCAATGCTGGAGGCACCACCGAGTACAGAAGTGCGACCACCAGGTCCAAGGATGGAGAGGAAATGGAGGGGGGCTTCAGGTAGACAAATCTGGTAGTGCTGACAAACAGAGAGACAACGGCCAGGTGAGGGAGGCACGTGGAAAAGGCTTTGTGCCGGCCCTGCTCACAGGGCATCCTCAGCACTGCCCTGAGGATCTGCACATAGGACACCACAATGAAAACAAAACAAACAAATGTTAAAGAAACACTAAACACAAGTGTCCAAACTTCCCTGAGGTAGGCATCTGAGCAGGAGAGCTTGAGGATGTGGGGGATTTCACAGAAGAACTGGTCCACAGCATTGCCGTGGCAGAGGGGTAGGGAAAATGTGTTGGCCATGTGCAGGACAGCAATGAGAAAGCCACTGCCCCAGGCAGCTGCTGCCATCTGGGCACAGGCTCTGCTGCCCACGAGGCTCCCGTAGTGCAGGGGCTTGCAGATGGCAACATAGCGGTCATAGGCCATGACGGTGAGGAGGAAATACTCTGCTTCAACCAAGAAGATGAAAAAGAAGACTTGTGCAGCACATCCTTGATAGGAGATGGCCCTGGTGTCCCAGAGGGCATTGGCCATGGCTTTGGGCAGAGTGGTGGAGATGCAGCCCATGTCGAGGAGGGCGAGGTTGAGGAGGAAGAAGTACATGGGGGTGTGGAGGCGGTGGTGGCAGGCTACGGCGCTGAGGATGAGGCCGTTGCCCAGGAGGGCAGCCAGGTAGATGCCCAGGAAGAGCGCGAAGTGCAGGAGCTGCAGCTTGTGCGTGTCTGCGAATGCCAGCAGCAGGAACTCCATGATGGTGCTTCTGTTGGACATCCGTTATTTCTGGTCATGAGGTCCTGTACAAGGAAGACAAAGGCAGTGATAGTGTACCACAGACATAACTGAGGAAAACCCTTTCCATATTCTCATTTAAAATCACCAAAAGGTTTTCCATTTCCAGGCAGATATTTTGAAGCTCTCTTTCTTTTGAAGCTCTCTGAGAGTGCCTCTGGGAGCAGGGGATCCTCTGTGGGCAATGGAAGAATCAGTCCTGCACTACTGCCAGAGGGAGTAGCATGGTAGCAACAAGGTAGTAACATGGTAGGAAAATGGGGTAGTCTCAGATTAACTTTACTGCTGATAACAAAGGGATTTCTCCAGTTTTGCTGCTAGTTCACCCAACTGCAGAGCAGAGGTGTGGATGTTTAGATATGTAATTATTTGTTTTGTATTATTGGTTCTAGCTGCCCCACCACACTGGAAAATGGTTTCTAAGGGATAAATCCTGGGCATTCTGCTGCACTCCAAGTAAAACCTTGTGGATCCTCAGAGGCAAAGAGACTGTCCATTCAGTGCAGAGCGTACCTCAGAGACAACAGCCAGCCTCTCCATCAGTGCTGGTCTCAGCTGCCCTGTGAGAGCTGCAGGAAAGTTGTACTCAGTCGTTCATGTGAAAAGGACCTGAACACTGCTGAGGGCAGAAGAATCCAGGATCAAAATGCCCATCTCCACACCCCTCACCTTGTCCCCATACTCACCTTTCCCCAAACACCCTGACGGCACACCAATGCCTCTGAAACCTCCATCCCCAGCCAGCCTGGGAACAAGACCAGCAGCAGCATGGCCAGCTGGAGAAGCCAGGAGGAATGCCAGCGTGCTGCCAGGGGAGGCAAGGCCAGGGAGGAACAGACGGACACTCAGCAGACCCTCCTGTACTGCAGCTCTACCTGCAGAGGAGGCAGCTCATGCTCTTTGCAAATGATCTGTGATCATCTCAAACTAGCAGAGACCTCCCAAAGACAGAGCACTGGGCATTGGAGGGTTTGCAGCTCCTAAAGATCAGCTAGGATAAAACCTGAGAGGACCACAATGATGATGTTGGTGTAGTCTGTGGGCTGAGGTGTGGGAAGGGACTTCATGAAGTTCCTTGATGAAATATTGATCCCTCACTGCAATGCTCTAGCAGTCTCAGTCTGCAGTACAAACCTGACCACCCATTACCATGAAAATGGCGCCCACTCTAACAAAATCACAGGCTACAGAAAATGTCTTGCCTTTCAGGTAGCCCCTGCCTTGGTCTTATTGTTGAAAACTCCAATCATAAATGCCATTCTCTAAAGCGTTCTCTACTCCTTTCTGGAGAAACAAAGAAACCCATTCTGACAGATGCTATCTGTAATCAGATGTGCCAGCTGTAGAAGACTCCTCTGGCAACCCCACCTGCATGGCCCTGCTGCCAGAGCCTCACGGTGTCAGGAGCCTGCAGATGTGTCCTGCCACACGCTGCCCTCTGTTGTTGCGCTCCTCAGTGCCTCCAAGCCCTCTCTCCTTCTCTCCTCTCTGTGTGCCAGCTGCGGTCAGAGCCCCCAGCCCTGCTGCGCTGTGCAGAGGAGCTGCTCCTGGGCACAGCTGTCTCTCTGCACCACGGCCCTCTTGCCAGGAGCTCTGCTTGGGCCCAGGAGCCCGGCCCAGCTCAGCAGCACAGCACCCAACCATGGCATCGCTTGCTCTGTGCCCTTGGGCTCCCTCGAGGTGTCCCCAAGGCCTCAGGGCTGACAGCTCCCCAAGGCAGCAGGGTCTCTGCTGGGGTGTGGTGGTTGAAGAAGACTGAAGGCATCACTGACTGCTTCTCTTCTGTAGATGTCAGAGACTGATTTTTAAGTGTGATTTGTGCTGTTGGACTGTGGTTGTCAAAAATGAGTACAAATGTTTCCCTCCCTTAACCCCTATTCTGTTCCCAGTGTATTGCAGGACACATCAGCCATGACAGGCAGGGATCATTTCACCCCTCCGAACGTGTTCTAACAAAAGAGGGGGGACCAGAATGCTGTAAAAGGTTTCCATGAAGGAAATAGGACACTAAGACACCATTCATTGAGTTTCCCTAGCTGTCCATCTGGGAGATCCTCTACCCATACACAAATATCTTCTTCCCCTGTTAATTGTCCAGCACGGTGACTGGGATGTGGAACACCCTCATCACTATGCTGGTGCCTGACACCAAACACCTGCAGATGCTCGTGGCCTTCTTCCTGGGGGACAGTTGTCCTCCTTGCAGAGCTCCAGCACCCTGCACAAGATGCTGGCCAGCTTCCTGGCTGGGGACAGCACCCCCTTTGCTCACAGAGGTGGCAGCACTCTCAGCTGCACCTCCTGCATGACCGCAGTGCTTCCTGATGGGGGCCATGTCCTACGGTCAGCCCTGGGCTGTATGCCACCCCTGTTCTCTGCAAGCCTTAGGAAGTGGAATTTCTGACTCCAGAAGGCAGCTGTACCTGAACCAGGGGAATTTCTCTCATGTACAGGAATTCTTTCTCTTCCTCCCAGCTACAGTTCTGTGGCCCCAGTGTCATAGACACCTCTTGTGTTGTTTTGCCCCATTGCTGGAGCTGTCCTGCAGTGCCACGGTGATACTCTTGGTTTTGCTTTCAAAATTTGCATTTGCATCCAGTCTTCCAATTCCTAATCATGCAGATTTCATGTGTGTGTGTCCTGTGTTGGCAGGCCCAAGGCTTTATCCACCTGTTCTTCTGTCCTCACGAGTGTCACTGTTTTCTATGGCACAATCATCATTTTCTGTGTGAAGCACAGAACAGCCCACCTCACAGATCTTAACCAAGCTCTTTCCAAACCTTCATCATCCCCCTGGTCAATCCTCAGGTTTCTTAGCGGTGGTGTGGGAAGGGTGAGAGAGGTGCTAGTGGAGATGCTGACATTGTCATAAGACCTATCTCAAATACCTTGGAAAGGACAGATGGATCAAAGACTTTCTTCGGGACTTGTAAAAGGCAGATGTCAAACCCATCTTCTAGTAGAGGGGAAAGCAGAAGGATGATTAAGCCTAACCAAGGAGAAAAGTGCCAACCTTAGCCTTAGGCCCTCAAACCAGACCTAAACTGAAGTCCTCAAAGCTTACCCTTATTCAAAACCCTAGCAGGATCCTTAGGCACAACACCAAACAATTCCTTGAAGCCCTTGCCATTCCTTTAACCCTGGAATGTGACCTCTAATTCCTAAACATTAACCTGAACACCTAACTCCCAAAGCCCTCCACCCTGCACACAGCACATCTCAGCTTCAACCCCACTCCTACCCCTACCTTGTGTGGCTTTTATGCTTGGGGTAGGGCAGGGACTGTGAGGTCCTGAAGCAGTCGTATGGCATTGGAAGAGGCATATGAGGTGACAAGTATAGGATCAGATCAGAGGACACAAGGAGGAGATGGCTGGGAATGCTGGAATGGGATCAGGTGTGCCTCGGGATGTGCTGGGCCTGCAGGAGGCACATGGCTGTGAAGGAGGCTGGGAGGTCACTTCTGTCTGTGGAGGTGACGGACCTGCAGGAGGAATGTGGCACAGAAAGAGACCATAAAGGGCAGAAGCATGCACATGGCATTGAAGATGATGGTGAGGCATCTTCTGTTCTGGTCAGGTGAGAGACCACAGGAAGGCTGATGGCATGGGAGTCATGCTTGAGGTATAGCTAGTGAGACCATAGAATCAGAGAATGGCTCCTGTTGGAAGGGACTTTAAAGATCACCTATTGCCAACTCCCTGGCCATAAGCCGGGATGCCCTCCAGGAGATCAGGTTGCCCAGGGCCCTTTGCACAGGAATCCCTTCCTCTGTTGCATCAACTACACCTCTCAGCTTGGTGTCATCTGCACACTTGCTGAGGGTGCACTCAACCCCACTGTCTATGTCACTAATAAACATATTAAACCATACGGGTCCGAGGACAGACCCCTGAGGTACAAGACATCACCAGCCTCCACTTGGACATAGAGCCATTGAGCACCACTCTCTGGGTGTGACCTTCAAGCCAGCTCCTTATCCACTGAATGGTGCACCCATCAAATGCGTCTCTCTCTAATTTGGAGACCAGGATGTCATGTGGGACAATGGCAATGGTCTTACAGAAGTCCAAGTAGATGACATCGGTCGGTCTTCCCTTGTTGTCTGATGTGGTCACTCCATTGTAGAAAGCCACCAGATTGGCCAGGCACCATTTACCCTTTGGTGAAGCCATTCTGGTTGTCTCGGATCACCTCTTTGTGCCTTGACACTGATTCCAGGAGGATCTTTTCCATGATCTTTTGAGGCACAGAGCTGATGCTCACCATTCAGTAGTTCCCTGGGTTATCCTTTCTACCCTTTTTAAAAATGGGAGTGATATTTCCCTTTTTCAAGCCACCAGGGACTTCACACAACTGACAGGACTCTTCAAATATGATGGAGAGAGGCTTGCCAACTGCATCAGCCAGTTCCCTCAGGATGCTGGGATGCAAGTCATCAGGTGCCATAGACTTGTACTTGTTGAGTTCCAGCAGGTGGTCTCAAACATGCACTTCATTTACAGTGGGTGGGACTTTGCACCCCCAGCCTCCATCCATGGGTTCAGGGAAATGAAAGACTTGGGAAGCCTGACTGGCAGAGAAGACTGAGGCAATGATGTTGTTGATTCCCTCAGCCTTCTCCATGTCTGTCATTGCCAGTTCACCCTTCTCATCCATCACAAGGAGTACACTCTCCTTGGCCTTTCTTTTCTGAGCAGTGTATCTGTAGAATCCCTTCCTATTATTCCTTGCATCCCTTGAGAAGATCAGTTCCATCAGTGCATTGCTTTTCTTATCCCATCCCTGCACACCCGAAACTGAAACATGTAAGAGGGCCTGGGAAAAGGAACCCTGGCTTCATAGAAGCCACTTGGGAAACAAAACTTGTAGGTCGGAAGCGTGATATTGTGGAGGTGCAAAGCTGATGGGCACATTATGCAGGATGCTCCTAAAGACCCATGTGTCCTTTTCCCTCCTGACTACAGTGCTACTTCCTTCTCAGGGATGGGGTAGCCAACAGAGGTGAAATAGATACACTGAGATGTTAAATGTCATCAGAAAGCTGATCCCAATAAAATATGGCACAGTCAGGAGCAGCTTGGACAAGAGACTGTAGATGCTAGATGCTACACTAACACTGATTTAAAACAGTCATGTATTGCCGTCACCTTATTTGAACCAGTAATTTTAATCATTAAAACTAAATGCTACTAAATACTAAACACTACTCCACCTCTCTGAGAGGAATCCCCTACTCAAAGTATGCACTGAAGCAAAACACAGCCCTTAGCCCCTTTCCCTTACCATTCCCTTACCTTTACACTCCTGCTTACCCCAATCCCTACCCCAAACACTAACATTAAAATGCACTATTTAGCCCTAGAGAAGTTGTTGGCAGGCCTTAAAATTCCCTAAACCACAGGGCTTGCCCATACGATTATGACAGACCTGATATGCACAGAAGAACACCAAAGATTCCCATTAAACTTGTGTTTATCCTCTAACCTAGAATGGTGAGCCCTAGTCCCTAAAGAACTCTAGAGAGGTCAGCCCTACTTCAGGATGTCCTGACCCAGCAGGAGGAATGTGACTGTGAAGTCACTTCTCTCTTTGCACTTCATAGGACAGCAGCAAGAACATGTCACAGAAAAGGACTGTGAGGTCACTTGTGTGTGGAGGTTGCAGGTCACCCTTGCCTTCTCCCTGGGAGCTGCACTTTTGGGCTGACATCTGGCAGTGGCCCTGCTAGGCCAGCACAAGGCACCTGCTTGGCATGCTGACTGGGGGATCCCCTCTGCCTCCAGACCAAGGAGGACCCAGGCAGAAAGAAGGCCCCAACATGGGTTGTCCTGTCCCTTCTGCTTGAGTCCATGAGTGGGCAGCAGGAGGCACAAGGCTTGGCTGTGTGTAGCCAAGAAGCTGCAAGGCCAGCAGCAGGCCCCTGGCTTGGAAGCTGCTGCTGAGGTGACTTGTGTGTGCTTGGCTGAGAGGACACAAGGAGCCTGCTGGGTTGGGATGCCTACTTCAGGAGGGGTTTCCACCACAGGGATGCCATACGAGCAGTGGTGCCTTCTCAGAAGGAACCAGGCCAGCTTCCTACAGAGCTGCCTTATGAGATATTTGGGTCCATGGCTATGGCTATTGTCTCAGCCACTAAAGCTTTTGAGGAGACAGCTAATCATTAAAGCACCAGAGCCTAATTGACTCCTCATGGGCTCATCAGCAAAGCCCCCAGAGAGGTGATTATAATGCCTTGGGCTGGGCCTGTGCTGCTGAGCTGGGCTGGGCTCCTGGGACATGAAATTAAAAACACATTTCAAAAAGTCCCATGAAGCTGATAGACATCTGTGCCCAGGAGCAGCTCCTCTGCACAGTGCAGCAGGGTTGGGGGCTCTGACTGCAGCTGGCATGCAGAGAGGAGAGAAGGAGAGAGGGCTTGGAGACAGTTTTGAGTGGGAGGATGCTGAGAGCTGCCTGCAGGAGAAACCTGCAGAGCCCTTGACAAGGTAAGGGTCTGGCTGCAGGGCCATGCAGCTGCAGGTCCTGGAAGGGTCTCGTGCTGGGTCTTGTTTCTGGGAGTGGGCAATACAGTAGGCTTTGAGAGTCCTGCTGGGCTGCTCTGCGAGGTGAGGAAGTCTGGCAGAAACCCCTTGGAGTATCATAATCTAGCTACTCCTGGTCATATAAAACAGGGATGGCCAAACTCCTTAAGAAACTGCATGGGATGCAGATTGGATATTGGGATACCCCAGCTTGTGAATATCCAGCTCTGTCTGAGGGTTGTCCTCCTGGGCTGCAGGCTGTTCTCCTGCAAGATGCAGCTCTCTTGAGGCATCCCTGTGTTATCCAGGTGCCCCAAGGAGGAAGCAGTTCTGTGTTAAGGTCATGTCCGTGCTGCTGGATGGCTGTCTGTGTGCAGCTGGAGTGAGTCCTCTACACCCCTGGTTAGGAGAGAAGAGCTGAGATCCTGCTCATGCACCTGCAGACAAAGTGAATATTCTGTCCATCTGCACTTCTACTGCAGCTTCTGTGCTCCCAGCTGTCTCAGCTTTCTTCTCAGAGAAATCCCTGACCATGTTCATCATGCTAACCATTACAGGGATAACTACTAGATAACAAAAGAAAATTCTACCTTGCTCAAGCAAGAAAGCTGCAGGAAGGTTCTCCTGCAAAGAGAGAGGTTCAGGCTAGGGCATGCTTTAAGGCTTGCAATGGATTTCCTGAGAGAAGTTTGTTATGACGTTTCTCTGCCATCTCGTCTTCAGCACACAACTGTGTCCAGAGTCAGCAAATGCCCAATGTCAGCTCTGTGAGTGAGTTCTTGCTGCTGGCATTTACAGACACACGTGAGCTGCAGCTCCTGCACTTTGCGCTCTTCCTGGGCATCTACCTGGCTGCCCTCCTGGGCAACGGCCTCATCCTCAGCGCCGTAGCCTGCCACCACCGCCTCCACACCCCCATGTACTTCTTCCTCCTCAACCTCGCCCTCCTGGACCTGAGCTGCATCTCCACCACTCTGCCCAAAGCCATGGCCAATGCCCTCTGGGACACCAGGGCCATCTCCTATCAAGGATGTGCTGCTCAGGTCTTCTTTTTTGTCTATTTTATTGGAGCAGAGTATTCCCTTCTCACTGTCATGGCCTATGACCGCTACGTTGCCATCTGCAAGCCCCTGCACTACGGGAGCCTCGTGGGCAGCAGAGCTTGTGCCCAGATGGCAGCAGCTGCCTGGGGCAGTGGCTTTCTCAATGCTGTCCTGCACACGGCCAACACATTTTCCCTGCCCCTCTGCCACGGCAATGCTGTGGACCAGTTCTTCTGTGAAATCCCCCAGATCCTCAAGCTCTCCTGCTCAAATGCCTACCTCAGAGAAGTCTGGGTTCTTGTGCTTAATGTTTCTTTAGTCTTTGGTTGTTTTGTCTTCATAGTGCTGTCCTATGTGCAAATCTTCAGGGCAGTGCTGAGGATGCCCTCTGAGCAGGGCCGGCACAAAGCCTTTTCTATGTGTCTCCCTCACCTGGCCGTAGTCTCTCTGTTTGTCAGCACTGCTGTGTTTGCCAACCTGAAGCCCCCCTCCATTTCCTCGCCATCCCTGGACCTGGTGGTCACACTTCTCTACTCAGTGGTGCCTGCAGCTCTGAACCCCCTCATCTACAGCATGAGGAACCAGGAGCTCAAGGATACAGTGAGGAAAATGTTTCCATACATGCTTCTTAAGCATCCATGATGTGTTCAGAAGATCTATTCTTAATAATATGCAAATATTTTGATTCATATTATATCATATCGTTTTGATCGTTACTAGTGTTATCGTAAGTTTGTCATTAATAGTAATCCTAACAGAAATCAAAGGGTATTTGGGAAAATGATACAACATTTCTTAAATTATATTTCTTTGTTAGTATTTGAACTATATTTCATTTTGTTTTTAATAATCTCATTCTTAGCATTCTGAATGTTACATCTGATGTAAGGTTTGACCACATCATCTAATGTACATACAGAACCAGGCTTCCTTGGTAGAGAAAGACAATAAAGATGTCACTGGATTTTCATTGGTCTTAGTATCCTTCTCTTCCCATCTTCTGTCAAGCTGGGGGAGCAGCCCCAGCATCCAGGAGGGGCTCAGGTCCAGGAGCCCAGCTGCCACAGTTAGGAGCAGTGTATTTGGATTAGACCTTGTGGATCTAGGTGGCAGTCCTGTCGTCCCTATAGCAGCGTGTCGTGGTTCCGCTCAAGTGGGCAGCCAAGCTCCACCACAGCCGCTCTCTCACTCCCCCTCCTCAAAGAAGAATGGGGAGAAAATATGTGAAAAGGGCTCAAAGGTTGAGATAAGGACGAGAAAATCACTCAGTAATTATTGTAACGGGCAAAACAGACTCAGCATAAGAAGATAGTAAGATTTATTGCGCATTACTAACAAGCTAGAGAAGTGAGAAACAAAGGAAAGAAACCAAAAGGACCTTCCACCCCCCAACCACCCTCTTCCACCTCCTCCCCCCAAGCGGCACAGGGGAATGGGGGAATGGGGGTTATGGTCAGTCTACAGCACTTCTTCTCTGCTGCTCCTTCTCGGTCACTCTCGTCCCCTGTGCTGTGGGGTCCCATCCACGGGATGCAGTCCTTGATGAACTGATCCAGCGTGGGCTTCCCACAGGCAGCAGCTCTTCCAGAACTGCTCCAGATATGGGTCTGTACCACGGGGTCCATCCCTCAGGAGAAAACTGCTCCAACCTGGCTCCCCTATGGGCAGCAGCTCCTGCCAGATCACCTGCTCCTGCGTGGGCTCCTCTCCACGGGCTACAGGTCCGGCCCGGAATCTGCTCCGGCAGGGGTCTTCCACAGGCGGCAGCCTCCGTCGGTGCAGGGCCACCTGCTCCACCGTGGTCTCCTCCACGGGCTGCAGCGTGGAACCCTGCTCCACCGTGGTACTCCATGGGCTGCAGGGGGACATCCTGCTTCACCATGGTCCTCACCACAGTCTGCAGGCGACTTCTGCTCCGGTGCCTGGAGCACCTCTCCCCCTCCTTCTACACTGACCTTGGTGCCTGCAAGGCCGTTCCTCACTCCTCTCACTCTCCCAGCTGCTGTGTGGCGCAGCGTTTTTTTCCCTGTCTTAAATATGCTCTCACAGAGGCGCAAAACAACATCGCTTATTGGCTCAGCTCTGGAAACCAGTGGGGCCCTTCCCAAACATGGGGCAGCTTCTAGATCCTTCTCACAGAAACCACACTTATGGTCCCCTGCTACCAAAACCTTGCCACATAAACCCACTACAGAGAGCCTTCATGGTGTAGTTGAGGAGGAAGATTTCAAAGAGCATCTAATAAAAATCTTTCTTCATTTTAAAGGCTGAATTTTGTTGTGTTTCAGTTTAGAGCATCATTCTCCGATAGGTATTGGTCTACGGTTTCTCCTTTGGAGCCCTGCATAGGTAGGAAAAGGTGTTTTTACCTATTTAAAAACTAAGAACAAGAAAACACACTGGAATTTCCAAGAAAACACAGTTCAAATTCCTAATTTGGTTGCCTCCAGTAATGTTTACGTTCCCTAAAGGATGGCTACGTACACAATGTATTTTAAAATTATTAATAGGAAATTTAAAATAATAGTGTTAATATTCATCCATATCATATTAATTCAACGATAAATGATGAGAGTCTTACTAAGGAAAACGTTAGACAGACTGCTGAGAGATGGGTGAGCTTGAACTCACTGAAACTCCAAGCAGCAACTGGGTTGGTGAGAGAGGTCTGAATGGTCAAAGAGTAAGGGGAGGGCAAACCAGGGGAAAGATGGGAAGTCCAGGTCCAGAGAGGCAGCTGGAAAGGGGCATTCAGCAGGGTCTGTGTAATCAAGATGGGTTTTGTGCCTGAAAGATGAGGGAGGGAGCACACCATGATAGAAAAGCAATGCCAATGCAAGTACAGGTGAACACCAGTATTTCTTCTCCTGCGATGAATATACATCCTGAAAAATCACATTTCTTCATGATAGAAATTACACTTCACGTGAGACATTTTACGGAAGGGATGGAATCTTTTGAGCTGATGTGCTGTTGTTTTATTAATTAAGTACTAAATAAATTACTGGGTAATTACTGTGTGTCCTGGCACTGCAGAGCTCCCATCAACCCATGCATCCTTTGGCTTAGCTTTACCGTGAAGATCCACTCACTGCCCACCAACACAAGGCACACAGTGTCCCAGGAGAACCCTTAGGATATTCTGGTGGCTCGCAATACCTCCTTGATGCCACCAGTCCTGTCACGTTTCACACCCAGGAAGCTGCTTCTTGATGGGCCAGGGTCTCCAGGGGCGATGGGCATCCACCAGTGACGACTCAGTCCAGCCCTGACTCCCTCACCCAGCACCCCATGCCCTCATGCCCCTGTGTCCAGGTGGCACCCAAGTACAAGACCGAGGCCTTGAGCCTGGTATTCCCTGATTGTCTTCTTCACTCCAGATTGGGAAGAAGAGCCCTGAGCACTGAGCAACTTCATTTTATGAACAAGATGCCACAACAGAGTACAGGTGTCATTTAGGGATAAACACCTTCAGAGAAAGCCTCTGGGTCACACATGATGTGGTGAAAACTAACACAAGATGTAACATTCAGAATGCTAAGAATTGCATTATTAAAAACAAAATAAAAATATTTAAAATATTAACAGAGAAAAATAATTAAAAAAATATTATATCATCTTCCAAAATACCCTTTTATTTCTGTTAGGATTATTATCAATGATAACGTTATGATAGCACTAGTAAAGATAAAAATGAAATAACATAATATGAATCAAAATTCCACATTATTAGAAATACATCTTCTGAACACATCATGGATGCTTAAGAAGCATGTATTGAAACAGTTTCCTCACTGCATCCTTCACCTCTTGGTTCCTCATGTTGTAGATTAGAGGGTTCAGTGCTGGAGGTGACACGGAGTACAGAAGTGCGACCACCAGATCCAAGGATGGCGAGGTAATGGAGGGGGGTTTCAGGTAGGCAAACATGGCAGTACTGACAAACAGGGAGACGATGGTCAGGTGAGGGAGGCACGTGGAAAAGGCTTTGTGCCGGCCCTGCTCAGAGGGCATCCTCAGCACAGCCCTGAAGATTTGCACATAGGACAGCACAATGAAAACAAAAGAAGCAAAGGCTCTTTGGTTCTTTTGTTTTAAATAAATAAATAAATAAATGCTAAACACAAGTGCCCCAACTTCCCTGAGGTAGGCATCTGAGCAGGAGAGCTTGAGGATCTGGGGGATTTCACAGAAGAACTGGTCCACAGCATTGCCTTGGCAGAGAGGCAATGAAAATGTAGTGGCCGTGTGCAGGACAGCATTGAGAAAGCCACTGCCCCAGGCAGCTGCTGCCATCTGGGCACAAGCTCTGCTGCCCACGAGGCTCCCGTAGTGCAGGGGCTTGCAGATGGCAATGTAGCGGTCATACGCCATGACAGTGAGAAGGTAATATTCTGCTCCAGCCAAGAAGACAAAAAAGAAGACCTGTGCAGCACATCCTTGATAGGAGATGGCCCTGGTGTCCCAGAAGGCATTGGCCATGGCTTTGGGCAGAGTGGTGGAGATGCAGCCCAGGTCGAGGAGGGCAAGGTTGAGGAGGAAGAAGTACATGGGGGTGTGGAGGCGGTGGTGGCAGGCTACGGCGCTGAGGATGAGGCCATTGCCCAGGAGGGCAGCCAGGTAGATGCCCAGGAAGAGCGCGAAGTGCAGGAGCTGCAGCTCGTGCATGTCTGCGAATGCCAGCAGGAGGAACTCTCTCACAGAGTTGCTGTTGGGCATTTGCTTGTTTTGTTTATGTTCTGCTAAAGAAACAGAAATAGATTGATAATATATCAGGATTATCTGAGAAAAAAAACGTTTCCATTTTTCAATTAAAACTCTCAAAGCATTTGCCGAACTGCATGTAGACAGTTGGCAGTTCCTTTTCCTTCATTGGTTTCAGTTCTTCTCTGCTGGCGTGTCCTTGAGCTGCAAGGCAATTGCACTAAGGAGGTTCTCCTGAGAAGAACCTGGACACTGCTGAGAGCAGAGGAATCCAGGCTCAAAGTGCACATCTCCAGACCCCTCACCCTGGCCCCATACCCCCCTTTCCCCAAGCACATTGAATGCCAGCGTGCTGCTGCCAGGGTAGGCAAGGCCAGGGAGGGACAGACGGACACTCAGCAGACCCTCCTGTGCTGCAGCTCTGCCTGCAGAGGAGGCAGCTCCTGCTGGGGACAGCGGGGGCTTGAGGGCAGAGGCTGTGCTGGTGGGAGAGGAGAGCAGGGGGTGTCCCAGGGAAGGCACCTGCCCTGCAGGGGATGGCAGGGAGGTGCCCGAGCACTCCCTAACAAAGCATTTCTGGCAGCAGCTCCCTCTCACCGCCTGCCCTGCTCATATCTCTACTGCCTTCCTATGTCCCTGCTGGAAGCAGGATCTCTTTCCCCACGTATCTTCCATGTCCTTGCTCACAGACCCCATCCCACAAGCTGTGCGCTTCCTGAGTACAGGACATCACAGGGGTTGCAGCTCGTGAAGACCTGATAAGCCCTGAGGGAGACAAAAAATGTTATTGTTTCAGTCCTTAGGCTGAGGCGCCTGAAGGGATTTGATCACGTTAATTGCTGCCATGTTTTTCTCTCCCTGCAATACTCTTGGAGTCTAAGTCTCCTGCACAATCCAGACCATTCTTTATCATGAAACCTGCCTCTCCTCCACACCAAGAATCTGAAAGCACAGAATCCAAGCAAGTCTTCCATATCAGATAAACCATGCCTCGGTCTTCCTATTAAAATGCCCCCTCAAAAATACCATTCTCTAAAACATCTTCTATGCCACATTACAGGTAGAATAAGACCCACCCTGGCAGATGCTATCAGCCATCGGATGTGCCAGCTGTAGAAGACCCCTCTGGCAACCCAACCTGCAGTGCCCTGCTGCCAGAGCCTCACAGTGTCAAAAGCCTGCAGATGTGTCCTGCCACACGCTGCCCTCTGTTGTTGCGCTCCTCAGTGCCTCCAAGCCCTCTCTCCTTCTCTCCTCTCCCCATGCCAGCTGCGGTCAGAGCCCCCAGCCCTGCTGCACTGTGCAGAGGAGCTGCTCCTGGCCACAGCTGTCTCTCTGCACCACGGCCCTCTTGCCACGAGCTCTCTCTGTCCCATGAGCCCGGCCCAGCTCAGCAGCACAGCACCAGCCCAAGGCACTGCAATCACCCCTCTGGGGGCTTTGCTGATGAGCCCACGAACCTCAGGCACTCAGAGACAATTGAAGACAGCTCTCCAGAAGTCCAAGTCAGAGGCAAGTTTCCTGCAGTGTCCCCCTGAGGGCCAGTACTGACACAGCCTCCCTTGGAGCTTGTTAGAGCAGAACCCTGGAGGCAGTGAGGACAAGGAGACAAAGGCAATGTGAAGGTGACAGTGATGTGTAGGAAAACTGGATGTGTGTCACCAAGCACAATGGCCAGGCCTTGACCCCAAGTGCTTCGGAAGGGAGATCCTTTCCTTGACAGGTTGCTCATGGCTCTTTGTGGGGCAGTGGGAGATGGGGATGTGCATTGCCAAGTGCAGGAGAATGGTATGACCCCTGCCTGGTTCATGGGTGTGGGTGAGGAGGCTGTGAAGCCCTGGTTCCTCAATGATAAGCTGTCTTCTCCTCATAGGCCTCAGTGGCAGAGAAAACAGCCATAGGCATGGACACAAAGACCTGGTCCTGTTGGGACTTCCAGCTTTGTCACAGCCCTATTTCCTGTCTATACATGGCTTTCTAGGGACTCCAAGACCTCCACACCTTTCCTTTTTGGCTGCAGACCCTTATCTCTGTGGTGTCACAGCAGATCTGAGCTGAGCGTGATACCTCAGATCTTGGTGGCCATGCTCCTCATAAGGCAGCTCTGTAGGAAGCTGGCCTGGTTCCTTGTGAGCAGGCACCACTGCTCTCTGGCATCCCTCGTGGTGCCCAGGGCCTCCTCCTCCTGGGCACTGCTCACTCAACAGGGTCCCAGGGTGCCCTGATGTGTGGGGTTCCTCTTCCTCTGGTACAGGACTGGGCTCTTCTCTATGTTAAAGTTAAGGGTTTTCTGAAGTCAAAATCCTGCAGATTCTCAAGGTTCACCCACAGTGATGCTCCATTCTATCAGCTGTTAATGTGAGCAGGCAGACAGTTCAACCTTCGTGTAATTGTGCTATATCTGGCTAGACAGCAGCAGCAGCAAGAGTTGCAGGGATATTTGGATAATTCAGGAGTAACCAGTTGAATGGCATTGCAGCACAGTCACAGAAGGTAGGAGATGGAAGGCTGTCAAGTTCCACATTTGCTGTGCTTTCTTCTCATGCATACTGTCAGTTTTTCTGAAGCTGTGTCCTGAATGTTATGGGGCTGTGCAGGTCAAAAGTGGACGGGCCAAAGCCCAGCTGGAGCTCAATCCATCTATTACTGTCAAAGACAAATAAAAAAATAAAATAAAATAAGATAAATATTATATAAATAGTATAAATGAAGGAGGATTAGGGAGAATCATAATCCTTTATTGGATTTTGGGGGGAAAACCCAGTGACAAGGGATGAGGTAAAGTCTGAGACACTTAATGCCTTCTTTGCCTCTGTTATTAGCAGCAAGACCAGTTTTTCCCCTGGACATTTCTTCCTCCTCATGGCCAGTGCCAACCTTCCTGGAACACTTTGTGGCATTTTTTTCTCTCCTGCTCTTTCCTACTACCAAAGGAAGCTCCATCAGGGTGGAAACCACTCCTGAAGCAGGCATCCCAACCCAGCAGGCTCCTTGTGGCCTCTCAGCCAACCAGACACAAGTCACCTCAGCAGCAGCTTCCAAGCCAAGGGCCTGCTGCTTGCCTTGCAGCTTCTTGGCTAGACACAGCCAAGCCTTGTGCCTCCTGCTGCACACTCATGGACTCAAGCAGAAGGGACAGGACAACCCATCTGGGGGCCTTCTTTCTGCCTGGGTCCTCCTGGGTCTGGAAGCAGAGGGGATCCCCCAGTCAGCATGCCAAGCAGGTGCCTTCTGCTGGCCTAGCAGGGCCACTGGCAGCTGTCAGCCCAAAAGTGCAGCTCCCAGGGAGAAGTCAAGGCTGACCTGCCACCTCCAAACAGAGGTGACCTCACAGTCCTTTTCTGTGACACGTTCCTGGTGCTGCCCTATCAACTGCAGAGACAGAAGTGACCTCACAGTCCCTGCCACAGTCACATTCCTCCTGCTGGGACAGGAGATCCTGAGGTGGAGCTGAACTTTCTCTAGCCCCCTTGGTATCTCTTTTTACTTTCTGGGTTAGAGATTAAGCGAAGTTTTAGTGGGAGTGTTTGGTGTTCTGTTTGTGCTGTCACGTCTGTGGTTGAGGTATGGATAAGCTCTGTGTTTTACGGGTGTTTTACCTCTGTAAAGGAGTTTAGGGTTAAATAGAGCATTTTAATCTTAGTGTCAAGGGAAGGGATTACGGTTATCAAGAGAGAAAATTGATTCCTTTCAGAGTGTTGTAGTAGCATTTAGGTTTAAGCGTTAAAATTACTGGCTCGAGTAAGGTAAGGTCCATATGTGACTGTTTTAAGTCAGTGTTACTGCACTACTGGCATTGCATGAATGCTCTTACCTCTATGAAAGAAATAATTTCTGCTGGCCGTGCTCCTATTTCCACCCCAAAATCTCATGTCTCTTGTTCAGGCTGCTCCTGACCTCCCCATATCTTCCTGGGATCAGCTTTCTGATGACATTTACCATCTCAGTGTATCTGTCTCACCTCTGTTGGCTCCTCCATTCCTGAGAAGGAAGCAGCGTTGTACTCAGGATGGAAAAGGGCACAAAGATCTTTAGGCGCATCCTGCAGAATGTGCCCATCAGCTCTGCACCTCCACAAAATCATGCTTCCTACCTACATGTTTTGTTTCCCAAGTGGCTTCTATGCATCCAGCGTTACTTTTCTCAAGCCCTCAAGCATGTTTCAGTTTTGGATGTGGAGGGATGGGAAAAGGAAAGCAATGCATGGATGGAACTGATCTTGGCAAGGGATGAAAAGAATAACAGGAAGAGATTCTGTAGGTACCTTGCTCAGAAAAGGAAGGCCAAGGACATTGTACCCCCTGTGAAGATAGAAGGGTGAACTGGTAATGACAGACATGGAAAAGGCTGAGGGACTCAACAACTTCTTTTCTTCAGTCTTCCCTGCCAGTCAGGCTTCCCAAGTCTTTTGTTTCCCTGAACCCATAGTTGGTGGCTGGGGTTGCAAATTCCCACCTGCTGTAAGTGAAGAGCAGGTTTGAGACCACCTGAAGAAACCCAACAAGTACAAGTCTATGGGGCTTGATGACTTGCAACCCAGGGTCCTGAGGGAACTGGCTGATGTAGTTGTCAAGCCTCTCTCCATCATATTTGAAGAGTCCTGGCAGTCGGGTGAAGTCCCTGGTGACTTGAAAAAGGGAAATATCACTCCCATTTTTAAAAAGGGTAGAAATGAGAACCCATGGGACTACCGAATGGTGAGCCTCACCCTTGTGCCTGGCAAGATCATGGAAAAGATCCTCCTGGAATCGATGTCAAGGCACATGCAAGACAAAGAGTAGATCTCAGACAGCCAGAATGGCTTCACGAAAGAGGAAATCATGCCTGAACAGTGTGATGGCTTTCTACATTGGAGTGATCACATCAGACAACAACAGAAGACCGACCTCTGTCATCTACTTGGACTTCAGTAAGACCGTTGACACTGTCCCACATGACATCCTTGCCTCTAAATTGGAGAGATACGCATTTGATGGGTGCACCATTCAGTGGATAAGGAGTTAGCTTGACGGTCACACCCTGAGCATGGTGCTCAATGGCTCTATGTCCAAGTGGAGGCTGGTGACAAGTGTTGTACCTCAGGGGTCTGTCCTGGGACTGGTGCTGTTTAATATCTTTATTTATGACAGACTGTGAGATCGACAGTGAGACAGTACATTCTGTGCTTGTATAACAAGTTGAATATGAGCCAGCAGTGTGCCCTGGCAGCCAGGAGGGCCAATCGTATCCTGGGGTGCATCAAGCACGGCATCGCTAGTAGGTCAAGGGAGGTGATTGTCCCGCTCTACTCTGCGCTGGTGCGGCCTCACCTCGAGTACTGTGTGCAGTTCTGGGCACCACAGTATAAAAAGGACATGAAACTGTTGGAGAGTGTCCAGAGGAGGGCTACGAAGATGGTGAAAGGCCTGGAGGGGAAGATGTACGAAGAACGGCTGAGGTCACTGGGCCTGTTCAGCCTGGAGAAGAGGAGGCTGAGGGGAGACCTCATCACAGTCTACAACTTCCTCGTAAGGGGGTGTCAAGAGGCAGGAGACCTTTTCTCCATTAACACCAGTGACAGGACCCGCGGGAACGGAGTTAAGCTGAGGCAGGGGAAATTTAGGCTGGACGTCAGGAGGGGGTTCTTCACAGAGAGGGTGGTTGCACACTGGAACAGGCTCCCCAGGGAAGTGGTCACTGCACCGAGCCTGTCTGAATTTAAGAAGAGATTGGACTGTGAACTTAGGCACATGGTCTGAACTTTTGGGTAGACCTGTGCGGTGTCAAGAGTTGGACTTGATGATCCTTAAGGGTCCCTTCCAACTCAGGATATTCTATGATTCTATGAACAGAAGGCCAACTGCATGCTTCTGGCCTTTACAGTCCCTATCTGTGCCGCATTACTCCTGCAGGTCTGTCACCTCCAGAGACAGAAGTGACCTCACAGCCTCCTTCACATCTACATGCCTCCTGCATGCCCAACAGATCCTGAGGCACACCTGATCCCATCACATCATTCCTGTCTAGCTCCTCCTTGTGGCCTGTGATCTGATCACATACCTGTCACCTCACCTGCCTCTTCCACTGCTGTGGGACTGCTGCAGGACCTCACAGTCCCTGCCCTACCCCAAGCATATAAACCATACAAGGTAGGGGTAGGAGTGGGGTTGAGGCTGAGATGTGCTGTGTGCATGGTGGAGGGCTTTGGGAGTTAGGTGTTCAGGTTAATGTTTAGGAATTAGAGGTCACATGCCAGGGTTAAAGGAATGGCAAGGGCTTCAAGGAATTGTTTGGTGTTGTGTCTAAGGATCCTGCTCAGGGTTTAGAATAAGGGCAAGCTTTGAGGACTTCAGTTTAGGCCTGGTTTGGGACCTAAGGCTTTTGATTTTTTTTTTTTCTTCATATTGGTCTCTTATTATATTCAGAAGATATTGTTTCTGATATAAATAATATATTTCTTATCCTCCTACTTGTTAATCATTTTGTTGTTACTCATTTACAGGAAACATGGCAGTTTCCTGTATAAATACACCCAATAAGGAAGTCATAAGAAGTTCATTGCGCTCAGGTCCTCTCTCTTCCCATCTCCTCTGCAGCTGGTCTCAGCACCGCCACCATTCAGGAGGGGCTCAGGGCCAAGAGCCCAGCTGACACATGCAGGAGCAGCCCCGGTGGCCCTCGGGGCTGCCCCTCCCTGCCCGCTGGGCTCTGCCTGTCTGCTGCCTTCGGGTCGGGGCTGCTGCTTCCCTGGAGCCATGACCATGGCCAGCAGCAGGATGTGGCTGCTCTCTTTTGGCTTCCACATTGTGCTTCCTTTTTTCTGGGTAAGCCCTGATATCTCATGTACCTTGGTGACAGACCTGTTTTCTCTTCAGTGGCATCCCTGTGGCTGCAGGCAGCAGCAGGCACTGTGCAGCCCTGGGTCACAGCTGCCTCCCTGCTAGCACCACAGTAACAAAAGCGGCTGCTGAAGGCAAACCCAGGAGCCTAGAAACCAAGGGGCTGTTCCCTGCTCTGGGGGTTCTTCATGGAGTGAAGGACACAGGCTGAAAGTTCCAGGGTGGTTCCTGAGCAACCAAGGGCAGGACCAAGAGCTTCCATTATGGCAGAACTTGCCTAAGGAGATGACAACTGATCTTAAATTTATCTGCATGGGACTGCACCCCCTGCAGTGGGGCAGATGGCAGATTGCAGCCTGGAGAGGAATCTGGAGCTTCCAGGAGATGTCAGGGGATCTGCAGGGACAGGGTGCTCAGTGGGTAGTGATTAGAACCTCATAAAATGTGTGACCATCCAAAGAAGGGTCTGGTAAAGGAGAAGGGGAATCTGAGGAGTCCATGGTCTAAAGGAGGGCTGTGCAATGCCAGCAGAGGTGGTGAAGAGCCAGCAGGCAAAGGCCCATAAGACTGCAGAGTAATTGAGGATAAGCATTTTGAAGTGCTCTGGGTGAGGTCTGGTGCAGCACTTGCCTGCCCTTTGTGCCCTTAGACACACCCCATGGCCCTGCCCAGCACTGCCCTGTGCTGCTGAGCCATCAGGGCAGATGGAAAGGGGCTCAGCAGCAGAGATCCCCATGGACGTAGGTCTGGTGCCCACCCTGAGCAGCATGGGCAGGGGGGGAGACCCCCAGGGATCCCAGGGCACCACAGCCCCTGGCTCTCGCAGCAGCACTGCCAGCTTGGGGCCCTGAAGAGAGCACAGGGAGGGAAGCAGCAATGGCCGGCCAGGCCAACACAGACACAGTGCCCTGGATAAGGCTCTCTGGGAGCAGGGATGGCCCTGGGGAAGAGCAGGGCAGCATTGCTGGGCCTGCACTGATGGGGAAAGGGAAAGGGAAAGCTCTTTGTGCAGGCCCCTGCTTGGGGCAGGCTGCTCTGTGGCTGGGCCAGGCCTCTTGTGCTGGCCTGAGGAGCAGGGCTGGCCCTGCGGGGCACAGGCACTGTGTGCTGGGGATCTGCCAGGCAAGAGAGCAGGGCTCCTGCAGCTTCACGGACCTCCATCACCTTGCAGCATAGCCAGCCTCCTCCTTGCTCACCTCAACCAGAAACTACACATGCATGAGCTGTCTGCTTCTTCCTCCTCTGAAGGGAGAGGAGGAAACGCATCTAGAGAGAGAGGGGAACGAACATATAAACTCACAGAGAGATAGACACTTGAGGAAGGGAAAGGAAATGGAAAATAAAAGAAAAAGAAATTCCTACCCCAAACATGAGGAATATGTAGTAACTCCTCTATTCCCATAAGCAGACCACTGTGCTGCCAGTCTCTGAGAAACTGATACCTTGTCTTGGAAAGATGACCCCAATATATACTGCTGAGCACCATGTTATGTCCCATGTGGCCTGACCAGAGCTCAAGTGCTCAGTCTGGTGTGAGTACACAGAGGAGAGCTCTACAGCCCCAGGGCATGCAGCAGCCCCGACAAAAGGGCACTTCTGTCTCTGCACTTGATAGGGCAGCAGCAGGAACGTGTCACAGAAAGGGACTGGGAGGTCACTTGTGTCTGGAGGTGGCAGGTCACCCTTGACTTCTCCCTGGGATCTGCACTTTTGGGCTGACATCTGGCAGTGGCCCTGCTAGGCCAGCACAAGGCACCTGCTTGGCATGTTGACTGGGGGATCCCCTCTGCCTCCAGAGCCAGGAGGACCCAGGCAGAAAGAAGGCCCCCAGATGGGTTGTCCTGTCCCTTCTGCTTGAGTCCATGACTGCGCAGCAGCAGGCACAAGGCTTGGCTGTGTGTAGCCAAGAAGCTGCAAGGCCAGCAGCAGGCCCCTGGCTTGGAAGCTGCTGCTGAGGTGACTTGTGTCTGGTTGACTGAGAGGCCGCAAGGAGCCTGCTGGGTTGGGATGCCTACTTCAGGAGTGGTTTCCACCCTGATGGAGCTTTCTTTGGTAGTAGGAAAGAGCAGCAGAAAAAAAACTGCCATGAAGCATGCCCTGGAACTTTGGCACTGGCCATGAGGAGGAAGAAATATCCAGGGGAAAAAGCTGGTCTTGCTGCTGGAGACTGAGGCAAAGAAGGCATTAAGTACCTCAGCCTTTACCTCCTTTCTTGTCACCAGCTTTCCCCCCACATCCAATAAAGGATGATGATTCTCCTTAATCCTCCTTTATTTGGCGTTTATATATAAATGGTTTTTGTTTCTTTGACATAAATATACAGATGGAGCTCCAGCTGGGCTTTGGCCCTTCTAATTTTCACCTGCACAGCCCCATAACATTCAGGACACAGCTCCAGACAAACTGACAGCTTGCATGACAAGGAAGCACAGAAGAGGTGGAACCTGGCAGCCTTCCATCCCCTACCCTTCTGTGACTCTGTGCTGCAATTCCATTCAACTGGTTACTCCTGTGTTATCCAAACTTTCCTGCAGCTCCTGATGCTGCTGTCTTCTCAGAGATAGCACAATGACACAAAGGTTGAACTGTCTGCTTGCAGCCATGAATGGCTGACAGAATGGAGCATCAGTGTGGGGGAATCTTTAGAAACTGAAGGATTTTGCCTTGAGAAACCTCTTGACATTTACAAGAAGAAGAGCCCAGTCATGCAGCAGAGGAAGAGGAACCCCACACATGGGGGCAGACTGGGACCCTGCTGAGTGAGCAGTGCGCAGGTTGAGGAGGGTCTTAGGCACCACGAGGGATGCCATACGAGCAGTGGTGCCTGCTCACCAGGAACCAGGCCAGCTTCCTACAGAGCTGCCTTATGAGATATTTGTGTTCATGGCTATGGCTGTTGTCTCTGCCACTGAGCCTTATAAGGAGACTGCTAACAATCAAAGCAACGGAGCCTAATTAACTCCTCGCCAACCCATGTAGCAGGCAGGGGTTGTACCATTCTCCTCACTTGGCCATGCACATCCCCATCTCCTACTGCCCAACAAAGAGCCCTGAGCAACCTGTCAAGGGAAAGGATCTCATTTCCTATGGGCCAAGGGACAAGGCCTGACCCTTGTGCTTGGTGAAACACATCCATGTTTCCTACACATCAGTGTCACCTTCACATAGCCTTTGTCTCCTTGTCCTCACTGCCTCCAGGGTTCTGCTCTAACGAGCTCCAAGGGAGGCTGTGTCAGTGCTGACCCTCAGGGGGACACTGCAGGAAACTTGCCTCTGACTTGGACTTCTGGAGAGATGTCTTCAATTGTCTCTGAGTGCCTGAGGTTCATGGGCTCATCAGCAAAGGCCCCCAGAGGGGTGATTGCAGTGCCTTGGGCTGGTGCTGTGCTGCTGAGCTGGGCCGGGCTCGTGGGACAGAGAGAGCTCGTGGCAAGAGGGCCGTGGTGCAGAGAGACAGCTGTGGCCAGGAGCAGCTCCTCTGCACAGCGCAGCAGGGCTGGGGGCACTGCCTGCAGAGACAGAGTGCTTAAAGGCAGGCAGAAGTGGCAGGATGCACAGAGCTCACTGGGGGAGAACACTTCCCAGCCCTGAACCCGGTAAGTCTCTGGCTGGAGGGCAATGCAGCTGCAGGTCCTGGAGGAAGGAGAAGCCAGGGGTGCAGGAAGGGCTTCTCACGGCTGTGGTGCAGAGCAGGGTCCCTGCACTCAGCCTGCCTGGGAGCCCAGGGGCTTGGGCAAAGGAAGGGCAGTGCAGGGGCTGCCTGAAAAGAGAAGGCACTTTCTGCACTCTCTGCCTGCCTCTTCCTGCTCTGATTGTGGGGCAGGTTCTATGTTAATGGGGTAGCTGGATTTGCACTGGTGACTGAGCTTCCTATTGCATTGAACTGAGACACAAACAGTTTAGTGATGAACGTGAGAATATCCCTTCTTTTCTCTCTGCTTACAGACTGCACCAGGGCTTTTCTGAGCTGCTCTTTAGGACCTGCAGACAAGGGGATGTGGTTTTTCAACACAGCCTCTGTGTTCATCCATCCCCCAGGTGAGTGCTGCAAGCAGCCAACAGCTGGGCACCAGGGGATGGACAGAGCAGCCCTCCTGGATGTGCCCTCTGGCTGAGCTTTGCCCCCACAGCAATGACATTTGTCAGTGCAGTGGAGCATGTGTCCCACTGGGGGCTGATGGGCAGAAGTGGTTGCTGTGTACAGGACACTCAGCAAATACAAAGCAGGGCTCCACACAGGGAGATAGACAAAGGTGCTCTTGGAAACAGGGAATGTAAGGCTTTAACTGGGAATTTATTGAATTTTAGTCAAAGACTTTAATCATAAGACTCTATATATGTATATTTGTTTCTCATTTTGCAGTCTCTATGTCCAAAGCAAATGCCCAACATCAGCTCAGTGAGTGAGTTCCTGCTGCTGGCATTCGCAGACACGCGCGAGCTGCAGCTCCTGCACTTCGCGCTCTTCCTGGGCATCTACCTGGCTGCCCTCCTGGGCAACGGCCTCATCCTCACTGCCGTAGCCTGCCACCACCGCCTCCACACCCCCATGTACTTCTTCCTCCTCAACCTCGCCCTCCTTGACCTGGGCTGCATCTCCACCACTCTGCCCAAAGCCATGGCCAATGCCCTCTGGGACACCAGGGCCATCTCCTATCAAGGATGTGCTGCACAGGTCTTTCTCTTTGTATTTTTGATGTCATCAGAGTATTCCCTTCTCACCATCATGGCCTACGACCGCTACATTGCCATCTGCAAGCCCCTGCACTACGGGAGCCTCGTGGGCAGCAGAGCTTGTGCCCAGATGGCAGCAGCTGCCTGGGGCAGTGGCTTTCTCAATGCTGTCCTGCACACAGCCACTACATTTTCCCTGCCCCTCTGCCATGACAATGCTGTGGACCAGTTCTTCTGTGAAATCCCCCACATCCTCAAGCTCTCCTGCTCAGATGCCTACCGCAGGGAAGTTGGGACACTTGTGTTTACTGTTTCTTTAGTCTTTGGTTGTTTTGTTTTCATTGTGGTGTCCTATGTGCAGATCTTCAGGGCAGTGCTGAGGATGCCCTCTGAGCAGGGCCGGCACAAAGCCTTTTCCACGTGCCTCCCTCACCTGGCTGTGATCTCCCTGTTTATCAGCACTGTCATGTTTGCCTACCTAAAGCCGCCCTCCATTTCCTCTCCATCCCTGGACCTGGTGGTGTCATTTCTGTACTCGGTGCTGCCTCCAGCACTGAACCCCCTCATCTACAGCATGAGGAACCAGGAGCTGAAAGCCACACTGAAGAAACTGATTATATTTATTTAGCAATAAATTGGTATCTCACTTTTCTAGTTTTATTCAAGTTAATCTCAGGCAATTTCTGACCTTTGGGTAGAGCATTCTTTAAAATTCTGCTTGCTGTTAAATGTGTGCTTTCATTCCTCTTTTCCAGATAACCAGTTCTCTGCATGAGCCAGAGGCTATCTCTGAATGTGTTTATCCCTAAATGACACCTGGCCTTTGTTGTAGTATCTTGATAGTAAAAGGAAGTTGCCCAGTGCTCAGGGCTCCCAAACTGGATTGCAGAAGATAATCAGGGAGTACCAGACTGAAGGTCGTGGTCTTGTACTGGGGTTCCACCTGGACACAGGGGCATGGGGGAACCAGGTTTTGGGTGAGGGAGTCAGGGCTGGACTGAGTCATCACTGGTGGATGCCCAGTGCCCCTGGAGAACATGACCAGTCAAGAAGCAGCTTCCTGGGTTTGAAACTTGACAGGACTGGTGGCATCAAGGATGTATTGGGAGCCACCAGAATATCCTAAGGGTTATCCTGGGACACTGTGTGCCTTGTGTTGGGTGGGCAGTGAGTGGATCTTCACAGTAAAGCTAAGTCAAAGGATGGATTTACTGATGGGAGCTCTGCAATGTCAGGGCACACAGCTGGGTCACAGTGCGAAGGTCTCAGAGGCCTTCAGTTGAAAGGGCCAAAAGGGTGAACAGGTAAGAGTAGGGAGCTGGGGAGAGGTGGGCAGGGGCTGGGCTGGGCTGGGCAGTGCCTGGCAGAGGGCAACAGCAGCGTCAGGGAGCGGTGGCAGCATGCAGGGGAGGGCTTCCAGCAGGGCTTGGTGCTGCAGAGCCAGGGCTGTGTGAAGGGAGCCCAGAGCTGCAGGGGCAGGGGAGAGGAGGCCGAGGGCCAGGGCAGCTGCTGCAGGGGCAGGGAGCTCAGCATGGCCCTTGCAGCCCCCTGCCCTGGGCCTGCCTCTGCCCTTGGGCTCGGCCCCGGCCTTGGCTCTGCTGGCAGGAGCGCTCTTGGCATGCACTTCCTGGCCTCCCCTCGCCTGCTCACAGCTGCTGCCCACTCCGGCTGCTGCCACAAACGTGTCCTCACCAGCAGCACCACCCCTTGGGCTGCTTCTGCTGGCCTCCCCCAGCCCACTGCCTTGACTCCTTTTCTCTGCTGGGACCCACCTTCCACACCCAAATGCCTTCCTTGACTGTCAGCACCCTATCCCCTGCCCTGTTAGATGACAGTGCCACGGTGGGACGTGTTTCCTTTGGTCTCTCTACCGGCAACATAAATGAACACTATGAGCAGGACTTGTGGTGTCCTGCTTCCAGCCAGGGGGAGGCAGGGAAGAAAGGGACAATCGGGTTTACTGGACTCGGTATATTTGATGGTTTGGCACATCAGACCCACAAATGTATCAGGCTCTACTGGAGACCGGTGCACAGTGTACCCTAATGCCATCAAGCTAGAAAGAGGTAGAACCCACCTGTACTTCTGGAGTGACAGGGGCAGCCCAACAGTTAACTGTACTGGAGGCTGAAGTGAGTCTAACTGGGAAGGAATGGCAAAAGCACCCCATTGAGACTGGCCCAGATGCTATGTGCATCCTCGGCATAGACTGCTTCAGGAGAGGGAATTCAGAATTCCAAGAGGGCACCACCGGTGGGGCTTTGGCAGAGCTGCCTTGGAGATAAAGGACATGAAACTGTTGTCTACCTTGCTTGGCCTCCCACAGAACCCTTCTGTTGTGGGTTTGCTGAGGGTTGAAGAACAGCAGGTGCCAATGGCTACCATGGTGACACACCTGAGGCAGCGTCACGCTAACCGAGACTCCCTGATTGCCATCCATGAGCTGGGTCATCGACTGGAGAGCCAAGGTGTAGATGTAGAGCTTGGGAGTGTGCTTTAGTGATGGACTTGTCAGCACTAAGGTAAAGTTGCCTGACCTGGGTGACACGTCCCAGAGTAGTGTCAGGCACAATGCAATTCTTTTTGCCTTCTGCATCTATAGCACAGGAAGTAGGACTTTGCCCTACTCTATTGACTGGGCAGCTCTTTTCACTTTACTCTATTTAGGATTCTGTGTCTGGAAGGGAACAATTTCCGCAATGAGGCCAGGCTCATGGGTACAGCTACAGCCAATAAAGATGTATTTTCTTTATTTTTCACCCTGAGTTTTCCACAGATGACCCAATATAGTCCATGGATGTCTAGGTGTCTACTGAGATTCAGGCTGAATTTCTCAGGATCCAATGGTCATTTGAATCTTATTTTATTTTATTTTATTTTATTTTATTTTATTTTATTTTATTTTATATTTTTATTTTCTTTTATTATTTTCTGAACACACCCCTGACTTCTCTTAGAAAGGGTTTCATGTGCTGGGCTGGGCTGCACTTACAGGGACAAAGACCACTGCTGGCAGTGGAGCTGTCAGACCAGCACACTCTGCTCTTCCTCCCGATGAAGGTCTCCAAAGAAGTCACCCTGGATGAATAGCAATAGGAGAATGATGTTCAAAACTGAAATGCAGCAAAATTCAGCCTTTGAAACAAGAAAATTTTTTTATTGGTTGCTCTTTGAAATCTTCCTTAATTACATCTTGCAGCTCTGCAATTAGCTGCAAAAGGAATGAAGGCTTGAAGAAAACTATCAAAGAGATGTTAGGTGTTTCTGCATTTTAATGAGTTCCATGGTGCATTTTGGTGCTGAGTCTGTGAAGTTCAGGTACTGAGAGGACAATGATGCAACTGCTAGAGAAAGTAAAGTCAGAAGGAAAAGCTGAAGTGACTTGGCGTATTAATGGGCCCCATTGAGGGCTGTTACTAAAAACGCCTCCCCAGGGCCTTGTTAGGGCATATAATTGGAGTCCATGATTGCAGACAGGCAAAGCACTGTGCTGAGAAATGTCTTGGTTGGTTTTGGTGATGCAGAAGAGCCAAGGTCTGGTCCCAGCCTCTGGAAGGGGAGATTCTGCACTGCCACATCCGGCTTAAGGGTCTTGCTGGGGTCTGTGGGATGTGGTGGGCAGTGTGATGCCATGAGAACACTGGTATGACACCTCTGAGGTGCTGCACAGGGTTGCAAGGAATCAATGAGGCCCCACTGCAACGAGTATAACATCTGTCCTCATAAGCTCTAGCCAAGGTGACAAAACCTTCAGGGCTGTTGGGACCTTCCATTCTTGCCAGCACCCTCTGCCTTCTCCTCTGTAGCTTTTCCTACGTTGTCCCACAATTTCCTTGAAGTCTGCAGACAAACATCTCTGTTCACCAATTTGCTCTCATCCCTTGCTTTCTCCCATGTCTTGTCAACCCTCACCAGCTGTTCCTTGAAACACAAAGCCATGGTCTGATCAGAGGGTGACCTCTGGCACTACAGCACGACCCTTTGAGGGATATTTCTTCGTCCTCATGGCCAGTGCCAACATTCCTGGGCACACATTGTGGCAAGTTTTTCTCTCCTGCTCTTTCCTACTACCAAAGAAAGCTCCATCAGGGTGGAAACCACTCCTGAAGTAGGCATCCCAACCCAGCAGGCTCCTTGCGGCCTCTCAGCCAACCAGACACAAGTCACCTCAGCAGCAGCTTCCAAGCCAGGGGCCTGCTGCTGGCCTTGCAGCTTCTTGGCTACACACAGCCAAGCCTTGTGCCTGCTGCTGCCCACTCATGGACTCAAGCAGAAGGGACAGGACAACCCATGTTGGGGCCTTCTTTCTGCCTGGGTCCTCCTGGGTCTGGAGGCAGAGGGGATCCCCCAGTCAGCATGCCAAGCAGCTGCCTTCTGCTGGCCTAGCAGGGCCACTGCCAGATGTCAGCCCAAAAGTGCAGCTCCCAGGGAGAAGGCAAGGGTGACCTGCCACCTCCAGACACAAGTGACCTCACAGTCCCTTTCCGTGACACGTTCCTGCTGCTGCCCTATCAAGTGCAGAGACAGAAGTGACCTCACAGTCACTGCCACAGTCACATTGCTCCTGCTGGGCCATGAGATCCTGAGGTAAAGCTAAGTTTTCTCTAGCCCCCTCGGTACCTATTTTTCACTTCACAGAATCACAGAATTTTCTAGGTTGGAAGAGACCTCAAGGTCATCGAGTCCAACCTCCAACCTAACGCTAACAGCCCTCCACTAAACCATATCCCTAAGCTCTCACTTACTATGTTAGAGATTAAGCAAAGTTTTAGTAGGAGTGTTTGTTGTTCTGCTTGTGCTGTCAGGTCTCTGGTTGAGGTATGGACAAGCTCTGTGGTTTACGGGTGTTTTACATCTGCCAGGGAGTCTAGGGTTGAATAGAGCATTTTAATGTTAGTTTTAAGGGAAGGGATTACGGTTATCAAGAGAGAAAATTGATTCCTTTTAGAGTGTTGTAGTAGCATTTAGGTTTAGGGATTAAAATTACTGGTTCAAATAATTAAGGGCCATATGTGGCTTTTTTAATTCATTGTTACTGCAGTATTGGCATTGCAGGAATGTTTTTACCTCTATGAAACCATTAATTTCTGCTGGCCATGCTCGTCTTCCCACCCCAAAATCTCATATGTCTCTTGTCCAGGCTGCTTCTGACCTCCCCATATCTTATTGGGATCAGCTTTCTGATGACATCCGTGATCACATAGTATCTGTCTCACCTGTGTTGGCTACTCCATTCCTGAGAAGGAAGTCGTATTGTACTCAGGAGAGTAAAGGACACAAAGGTCTTTGTGCCCTTTGCCATGATCTGGCAAGATCATGGAAATGATCCTCCTGGAATCAATGTCAAGGCACATGCAAGACAAAGCGGTGATCTCAGACAACCAGCATGGCTTCACCAAAGTCCAAATTGTGCCTGACCAATGTGATGGCTTTCTACAATGGAGTGATCACATCAGACAACAACAGAAGACCGATCAATGTCATCTACTTGGACTTCTGTAAGACCATTGACACTGTCCCACATGACATCCTGATCTCCAAATTAGAGATATGCATTTGTTGGGTGCACCATTCAGTGGATAAGGAGTTGGCCTGAATGTCACACCCAGAGAGTGGTGCTCAATGGCTCTATGTCCAAGTGGAGGCTGCTGACAAGTGTTGTACCTCAAGGGTCTGTCCTGGGACTGGTGCTGTTTAATATCTTTATCTATGACAGACAGTGAGATCGACAGTGAGACAATGAGACAGTACATTCTGTGCTTGTAGCCCAGAAGGCCAACTGCATCCTGGGCTCCATAAGCAGAGGAGTGGCCAGCAGGTGGAGGGAGGTCACTTCTACTTCTACTCCTTGTACTCTGCCCTTGTGAGGCCCCACTTGGTGTCCTGCATCCAGGACTCGGGCCGCCAGCATGAGAAGGGTGTGGGTCTGTTAGAACAAGTCCAGAGGAGGCCCACAAAGATGATCAAGGGGCTGGAGCACCTCTCCTATTAAAGCTGAGAGAGCTGAGAGATTAAAGCTATAAAGCTGAGAGAGCTGAGGCTGTTCAGCCTGGAGAAAAGAAGGCTCTGGTGGTGACCTCTTTGTGGCCTTTCAGTACTTAAAGGGGGCTTATAAAAAAGATGGAGAGTGACTCTTTGCTCAATCAGATAATGACGGGGCAAGGGGGAATGTTTTTAAGCTAAATGAGGGGAGATTTAGATTAGAAGTTAGGAGGAAATTCTTCACTCAGAGGGAGGTGAGACAATGGAAACTGTTGCCCAGAGAAGCTGTGAATGCCCCATTCCTGGAGCTGATCAAGAGCAGGGTAGATGAGGCCCTGGGCAGCCTGATCTCATGGGGGGCATCCCTGCTTATGGGCAGGTGGTGTGTACCAGATGACCTTTAAGGTCCCTTCCAACAGGAGCCATTCTCTAATTCTATGGTCTCACAAACTGTACCTCAAGCATGACTCCCATGCCATCAGCCTTCCTGTGGTCTCTCACCTGACCAGAACAGAAGGTGCCTCACCATCATCTTCAATGCCTTGAGCATGCTTCTGCCCTTTACGGTTCCTATCTGTGCTGTTTCCTGCTGCTGGTCCGTCACCTCCAGAGACAGAAGTGACCTCCCAGCCTCCTTCACAGCCATGTGCCTCCTGCAGGCCCAGCACATCCTGAGGCACACCTGATCCCATTCCAGCATTCCCAGCCAGCTCCTCCTTGTGGCCTTGGATCTGATCACATACCTGTCACCTCACATGCCTCTTCCAATGCCATGGGACTGCTGCAGGACCTCACAGTCCCTGCCCTGCCCCATGGGGACAAACAGCTGAAGTTAGGGATAGGAGTGGGGTTGAAGCTGAGATGTGCTGTGTGCATGCTGGAGGGCTTTGGGGGTTAGATGATCAGGTTAATGTTTAGGGATTAGAGGTCACCCTCCAGGGTCAAGGGAATGGCAAAGCATCGAGGGAGGGATTGGTGTTCTGCTTAAGGATCCTGCTCAAGGTTTAGGATAAGGGCAAGCTCTGAGGACTTCAGTTTAGGTCTGGTTTGGGGGTTAAGGCTAAGGTTGGCTTTTTATTCCTTGGTTAGGCTTAATCATCCTTCTGCTTGCCTTCCTATTAGCGGATGAGTTTGACATCTGTCATTTCCAAGTTCTGAGGAATGTCTTTGATCCATCTGTCCTTTCCAAGGTCTTTGAGATAGGTCTTATGATGACATCTGCAGATCTACTTGAACCTCTCTCACCCTTCCCATACCATCTCTAGGCAACCTGAGGACTGACTAGGAGGATGGTGGTTTAGGAAAGGGCTTCATTAAAATCTCTGAGGAGGGCTGTTATGGGCTTCTCACAGACAGTGATGGCAGTATCATAGAAAACAGTGACACTCATGAGGACAGAAGAGCAGGAGGATAAGTCTTTGAGTCTGCCAACACAGGACACACACACACCTGAAAACTGCATGAGAGGGAAGAGGAAGATTGGATCCAAAATGTAGATTATGAAATCAAAGACCATGAGTATCACCGTGGCACTGCAGGACAGCTCCAGCAATGGGGCAAAACCACAGAAGGTGTCTATGACACTGGGGCCACAGAACAGTAGCTGGGAGGAGGAGAAGGAATTAGTGTACATGAGAGAAATTCCCCTGGTTCAGGTACAGCTGCCTTCTGGAGCCAGACCTTCCACTTCTCGAGCCTTGCAGAGAAGAGGGGTGGCATACAGCCCAGGGCTGACCGTAGGACATGGCCCCCAGCAGGAAGCACTGCGGTCATGCAGAAGGTGCAGCTGAGAGTGCTGCCACCTCTGTGAGCAAAGGGGGTGCTGCCCCCAGCCAGGAAGCTGGCCAGCATCTGGGGCAGAGTGGTGGAGCTGTACAAGGTCTGCAAGGAGGACAACTCTCCCCCAGGAAGAAGGCCACGGGCATCTGCAGGTGTTTGGTGTCAGGCACCAGCACAGTGATGAGGGTGTTCCACATCCCAGTCACCGTGCTGGTCAAGTAAGAGAGGAAGAAGAGATTTGTGTATGGGTAGAGGATCTCCCAGATAGGAAATTGATGAGCCGGTTCATCCACTGGAGAACCAAGGTGTAAATGTAGAGCTTAGGAGCGTGGTATAGTGATGGACTTGTCAGCACTAAGGTAAAGTTGCCTGACCTGGGTTACACGTCCCAGAGTAGTGTCAGGCACAATGCAATTCTTTTTGCCTTCTGCATCTATAGCACAGGAAGTAGGACTTTGCCCTACTCTATTGACTGGGCAGGTCTTTTCACTTTACTAAATTTAGGTTTCCGTGGCTGGAAGGGGCAATTTCTCAAAAAAGGCCAATCTCATGGGTACAGCTACAGCCACTTGAAGACTTATTTTCTTTAGTTTTCATCCTGAGTTTGCCACAGACTCAAGAGAATCATGGATGTCCAGGTGTCTACTAAGATTTAGGCTGAATTTCTCAGATTCCAATAGTCATTTCAACTTATTTTATTTTATTTTATTTTATTTTATTTTATTTTATTTTATTTTATTTTATTTGTATTTATTCTATTTTTTTCCCAAGGAACCCCTGACATGTCTTAGAAAGGGTTTCATGTGCTGAACTGTGCTGCAGTTACAGGGACAAAGACCACTGCTGGTAGTGGAGGTGTCTGACCTCCAGAATCTTCTTTTCCTCCTAATGCAAGTCTCCAAAGAAGTCACCCTGGATCAGTACCAATAGGAGAAAGATGCTCTAAACTGAAATGCAGCCAAATTCAGCCTTTGAAACAAGAAAATATTTTTATTAGTTGCTCTTTGAAATCTTCCTTAATTACATCTTGCAAGCTCTGCAATTAGCTGCACAAGGCTTGAAGGCTTAAAGACAACTATGGAAGAGATGTTAGGAGTTTCTGCATTTTAATGAGTTTCATGGTGTATTTTGGTGCTGAGTCTGTGAAGTTCAGATACGGAGAGGACAATGATGCAACTGCTAGAGAAAGTAAAGTCAGAAGGAAAAGCTGAAGCAACGTGGAGTATTAATGGGCCCCACTGAGGGCTGTTACTAACAAATCCTCCCCAGGGCCTTGTTAGGGCAGATAATTGGAGGCCATGGTTACAGACAGGCAAAGCACTGTGCTGAGAAATGTCTTGGTTGGCTTTATTGAAGCAAAAGAGCCAAGGGCTGACCCCTGGAACTGGGAAAGGAGATCCTGCACCCCCAAGTCCAGCTCAAGGCTCTTCCTGGGGTCTGTGGTATGTGGTGAGCAGTGTGATGCCATGAGAAGAACACTAGTATGACATCTTCGAGAAGCTTCACAGTGTTGCAAGGAATCTATGAGGCCTCATCAGAATGAATATAACATTTCTCCACCTAAGCTCTAGTCAAGGGGACAGAAACCTCAGGGCTGCTGGGCCTGCCGTTTTTACCAGCAAACTCTGCCTTCTCCTCTGCAGACTCTATCACATTCTGAATTATTTCCTTGAAGTCATCCCTCACCAGCTGTTTCTTGAAACACAAAGCCAAGGTCTGATCAGAGGGTGACCTCTGGCATCACAGTGCGACACTTTGAGGGACATTTCTTATTCTATCGTGCTAATGTGTAACTTCCAACGTATACTCCACAGAAGTTTTTTCTCTCCTGCTCTTTCCTAATATCACAGAATGCTCCATCAGGGTGGAAAGCACTCCTGAAGTAGGCATCCCAACCCAGCAGGCTCCTTGCGGCCTCTCAGCCAACCAGACACAAGTCACCTCAGCAGCAGCTTCCAAGCCAGGGGCCTGCTGCTGGCCTTGCAGCTTCTTGGCTAGACACAGCCAAGCCTTGTGCCTGCTGCTGCCCAGTCATGGACTCAAGCAGAAGGGACAGGACAATCCATGTTGGGGCCTTCTTTCTGTCTTGGTCCTCCTGGGTGTGTAGGCAGAGGGGATCCCCCAGTCAGCATGCCAAGCAAGTGCCTTGACTTCTCAAAAGTAAAGGGTGACCTGGCACCTCCTGACACAGGTGACCTCCCTGGGAGCTGCACTTTTGGGCTGACATCTGGCAGTGGCCCTGCTAGGCCAGCAAAAGGCACCTGCTTGGCATGCTGACTGGGGGATCCCCTCTGCCTACACACCCAGGAGGACATGGACAGAAAGAAGGCCCCCAGATGGGTTGTCCTGTCCCTTCTGCTTGAGTCCATGAGTGGGCAGCAGCAGGCACAAGGCTTGGCTGTGTCTAGCCAAGAAGCTGCAAGGCCAGCAGCAGGCCCCTGGCTTGGAAGCTGCTGCTGAGGTGACTTGTGTCTGGTTGGCTGAGAGGCCACAAGGAGCCTGCTGGGTCAGGATGCCTACTTCAGGAGGGGTTTCCACCCTCATGGAGCTTTCTGTGGTAATAGGAAAGAGCAGGAGAGAAAAAACAGCCACAAAGTGAATCTTGAAGTGTAGCTCTGGCCATGAGGAGGAAGAAATATCCAGGGGAACAACTGGTCTTGCTGGTAGAGACTGAGGAAAAGAAGGCATTATGTTCCTCAGGTTTTGTCATCAGGTTTTCCCGCACTCCCATTAAAGATGATCATTCTTCTAAATCCTCTTTTATAAAAGTATTTATATACACTTTTTTGTTTGTTTTTTTTTTTTTTTTTTTTTTTTTTTTTTTTTTTTTTGTCTTTGACAGTAATAGATGGATTGAGCTCCAGCTGGGCTTTGGCCCTTCTAATTTTCACCTGCACAGCCCCATAATATTCAGGACACAGCTCCAGACAAACTGACAGCATGCATGAGAAGGAAGCACAGAACAGGTGGAACCTGGCAGCCTTCCATCCCCTACTCTCCTGTGATTCTATGCTGCACTTTTATTCAGCTTCTTACTCCTGTATTATCCAAACGATCCATGCAGCTCCTGATGCTGCTATCTTGTCAGAGACAGCACAGACACGGGAAGGTTGAACTATCTGCCTGCAGACATGAACACCTGACAGAATGGAGCATCTGTCCAGTGGAATCTTGAGAAACTGCAGTAGTTTGCCTAAAGGAACATCTTGAACAATAAGTGCCTAGTCCTGTGCCAGAGGAAGAGGAACTACACATCAGGGCAGACTCTACTGAGTGAGCAGTGACCAGGAGGAGGAGGGCCTGGGCACCACGAGGGATGCCTTATGAGCTGTGGTGCCTGCTCACCAGGAGCCAAGCCAGCTTCCTAGAGCTGCCTTACGAGGAGCAGGACCTCCAAGAAAATCTGAGTTATCATACTCAAGCTCAGATCCAGTGTGGCACCACACAGAAGAGGGTCTGCAGCCCTCAGGAGGTACAGGTCTGGGAGTCCCTAGGACAGCTTGGTGTGGAAAGGATCAAGGGCTCTACGAGGGCTCAAAGTCACAACCCAGGTCTTTGTGTCCATGGCTATGGCTGTTGTCTCTGCCACTGAGGCCCATGAGGAGACAGCTAATAGTTAAAGCACCAGGGCCTCATTGCCTCCTCGCCCCCACCCATGAACCAGGCAGGGGTCATACCATTCTCCTGCACTTGGCAATGCACATCCCCATCTCCTACTGCCCAACAAAGAGCCCTGAGCAACCGCTCAAGGGAAAGAATCTCCCTTCCTGTGTGCCATGCGACAAGACCTGGCCCTTGTGCTTGGTGACACACATCCACTTTTCCTACACATCAGTGTCACCTTCACATTGCCTTTGTCTCCTTGTCCTCACTGCCTCCAGGGTTCTCCTCTAACGAGCTCCAAGGGAGGCTGTGTCAGTGCTGGCCCTCAGGGGGACACTGCAGGAAACTTGCCTCTGACTTGGACTTCTGGAGAGATGTCTTCAATTGTCTCTGAGTGCCTGAGGTTCGTGGGCTCATCAGCAAAGCCCCCAGAGGGGTGATTGCAGTGCCTTAGGCTGGTGCTGCGCTGCTGAGCTGGGCCGGGCTCGTGGGACAGAGAAAACACATTTGAGATAGTCCCACGAAGCACAGAGACAGCTGTGCCCAGGAGCAGCTCCTCTGCACAGCACAGCAGGGCTGGGGCTCTGACTGCAGCTGGCATGGGGAGAGCAGAGAAGGAGAGAAGGCTTGGAGGCAGTTGGCAGTGGGAGGATGCTGAGAGCTGCCTGCAGGAGAAACCTGCACAGCCCTTGACAAGGTGAGTGTCTGGCTGCAGGGCCATGCAGCTGCAGGTCCTGAAAGGGTCCCCTACTGGGTCTTGTTTCTGGGAGGGCAGTGGGCAATGCAGTAGGCTTTGAGAGTCCTGCTGGGTTGCCCTGCGAGGTGAGGAAGTCTGGCAGAAGCCCCTTGGAGTGTCATAACCTAGCTACACCTAGTCAGATAAGAGAGGAGTGGCCAAGCCTCCTCCAGACCCTGCAGGGGGTGCAGCTGGGATATGGGACACTCCAGCTTTCAGATATCCAGCTCTGTCTGTGGGGTAACCTCCTGGGCTGCAGGCTGCTCTTCCGCAGGATGCAGCTCTCTCGTGGCATCCTTGTGTTATCGAGGTGCCACAAGGAAAAGACACCTCCATACTAACATCATGTCCATGCTACTAGATGGCTGTCTGTGGGCAGCAGAAATGAGGCCTCTGCAGCCCTGTCTAGGAGGGAAGAGCTGAGATCCTGATCAGTCCCGTGGAGAAAAGGTGAAGATTCTGTTCAGCTGCACTTGGAGTGGGGCTTCTCTGCTCTCAGCTGTCTCCTGTTTCTTCTCAGGGCAGCACCTGAGAGGGATGGTCCTGTAGCTTATAGAGGGGTAGCCCAGGGCAGCAGAGAGCAGGACTGTTGGGAAGAGCTGCTCTGCTCAATCTTCCCCAGAGGACAAGTCCTTTGACTCTTGGCACCCACAGGATATCACCTGGAGTGTGGAAGTAATATCAGGGAGTTCCACCATTCAATACCTCTCCTATGTGTTATACAGGCAACTAGGATAAAATAAAGTGAGGAAAATAGTTGCAGTTTTGCTCCTCAATCAGCTCTGTTCTAACATTGCTCTGCCTTCTCCTCTTCAACAGAGAAGCAAGTGCAAAGTCAGAGAATGCCCAACATCAGCTCAGTGAGCGAGTTCCTCCTGCTGGCATTCGCAGACACGCGCAAGCTGCAGCTCCTGCACTTCGCGCTCTTCCTGGGCATCTACCTGGCTGCCCTCCTGGGCAACGGCCTCATCCTCAGCGCCATAGCCTGCCACCACCGCCTCCACACCCCCATGTACTTCTTCCTCCTCAACCTCGCCCTCCTCGACCTGGGATCCATCTCCACCACTCTACTCAAAGCCATGGCCAATTCTCTCTGGGACACCAGGGCCATTTCCTATCAAGGGTGTGCTGCCCAAGTACTTTTTTTAGTCTTTTTTTTTGATGCAGAGTTTTCCCTTCTCACCATCATGGCCTATGACCGCTACGTTGCCATCTGCAAGCCTCTGCACTACGGGAGCCTCCTGGGCAGCAGAGCTTGTGCCCAGATGGCAGCAGCTGCCTGGGGCAGTGGCTTTCTCAATGCTGTCCTGCACACGGCCACTACATTTTCCCTGCCCCTCTGCCAAGGCAATGCTGTGGACCAGTTCTTCTGTGAAATCCCCCACATCCTCAAGCTCTCCTGCTCAGATTCCTATCTCAGAGAAGTTTGGGCAATTCTATTTAGCATTTCGTTAGCATTTGTTTGTTTTATTTTCATTGTGGCGTCCTATGTGCAGATCTTCAGGGCAGTACTGAGGATGCCCTCTGAGCAGGGCCGGCACAAAGCCTTTTCCACGTGCCTCCCTCACCTGATTGTCACCTCCCTGATGATCAGCACTTCCATCTTTGCCTACCTGAAGCCCCCCTCCATTTCCTCCCCATCCCTGGACCTGGTGGTCACACTTCTGTACACTGTGGTTCCTCCAGTATTTAACCCCCTCATCTACAGCTTGAGGAACCGGGAACTAAGGGATTCCATCAGGACTCTACTTGAATACACACATCGTCATCAAATTCACCTATAATACTATGCCTAATATTAGAAATCCCAGCTATTCTGAGAAAGAAAATAATATGATGTCTTCTATTAATAAATGTGTGTATTATTATTTTCTCTCATTATTTCACTTTTGATTAAATATTATTCCTAGCCTCCTACAAGTCAATTATTTTTCTGTAGAAGTTGGCTTCCTGTGTAGATAAACCTAATAAGAAAGCCATCAGAAATTCATTGGTCTGAGCTGCTGTCTCTTCCCATCTCCTCTGGTGCTGGGGGAGCAGCCCCAGCATGCAGGAGGGGCTCAGGACCAAGAGCCCAGCTGCCACATGCAGGAGCAGCCCCAGTGGCCCTCGGGGCTGCCCCTCACTGCCCGCTGGGCTCTGCCTCTCTGCTGCCTTTGGGTCAGAGCTGCTGCTTCCCTGGAGCCATGGCCATGGCCAGCAGCAGGAAGTGGCCTTTTCACTGCTTCTTTCTTTTTGGTTCCTCATTGCTTTCTTGTGCTCTTGTATCTGTCTTAGTCTCGAGGTCTCATATGCATTGATGACAGTCCTGTTGTCTTTGCAGTGTCTGTGTCTGCAGGCAGCAGCAGGCACTGTGCAGCCCTGGGTAACAACTGGCCTACCTGCTAGCACCACAGTAACAAGAGGGTCTTTCTCAGGGCAAACCCAGGACCCTGGACACCTCTTCCAAATGTGCTATCAGGAATGGAGCCAAGAGGTTGCTCCCTGCTCTTCTGTTTTCTGGGGTTTGTCATGGAGTGAGGGACAGAGGCTGAAAGTCCCAGGGTGGTCCCTGAGGAACCAAGGGCTGGGCCAAGAACTCCTTTTGTGGCAGCACATGCCCAAATAGACAACACTGCCCACTGCAGTCAGTGAGATGGCCAATGCCAGCCTGGAGATGTCAGGAGATCTGCAGGGACATGGTGCTCACTGGGTAGTGCTTAGAACCTCATAAAATGTATGAGTATCCAAAGACGGGTCTGGTAAAGGAAAAGGGGAATCTGAGGATTCGACGAGCTAAAGGAGGGCTCTGCAATGCCAGAAGACGTGGTGGAGAGCCAGCAGGTGAAGGCCCGTAAGACTGCAAAGCAACAGTAGAGACCCTCCTTATAGGCTCCTGGGCCAGGTCTGGTGCAGCACTTGCCTGCCCTTTGTGCCCTCAGAAACACCCCATGGTCCTGCCCAGCACTGCCCTGTGCTGCTGAGCCATCAGGGCAGGTGGAAAGGGGCTCAGCAGCAGAGATCCCCATGGACGTAGGTCTGGTGCCCACCCTGAGCAGCATGGGCAGGGGGGGAGACCCACGGGGGTCCCAGGGCACCACAGCCCCTGGCTCTCACAGCAGCACCGCCAGCTTGGGGCCCTGAGGGAGCACAGGGAGGGAAGCAGCAATGGCCAGCCAGGCTAGCACAGACACACTGCCCTGGGCAAGGCTCTCTGGGAGCAGGGATGGCCCTGGGGAAGAGCAGGGCAGCATTGCTGGGCCTGCACTGATGGGGAAAAGGAAAAGGGAAAGCTCTTTGTGCAGGCCCCTGCTCGGGGCAGGCTGCTCTGTGGCTGGGCCAGGCCTCTTGTGCTGGCCTGGGGAGCGGGGCTGGCCCTGCGGGGCACAGGCACTGTGTGCTGGGGATCTGCCAGGCAAGAGAGCAGGGCTCCTGCAGCTTCACGGACCTCCATCACCTTGCAGCATAGCCAGCCTCCTCCTTGCTCACCTCAACCAGAAACTACACATGCATGAGCTGTCTGCTTCTTCCTCCTCTGAAGGGAGAGGAGGAAACGCATCTAGAGAGAGAGGGGAACGAACATATAAACTCACAGAGAGATAGACACTTGAGGAAGGGAAAGGAAATGGAAAATAAAAGAAAAAGAAATTCCTACCCCAAACATGAGGAATATGTAGTAACTCCTCTATTCCCATAAGCAGACCACTGTGCTGCCAGTCTCTGAGAAACTGATACCTTGTCTTGGAAAGATGACCCCAATATATACTGCTGAGCACCATGTTATGTCCCATGTGGCCTGACCAGAGCTCAAGTGCTCAGTCTGGTGTGAGTACACAGAGGAGAGCTCTACAGCCCCAGGGCACGCAGCAGCCCCGACAAAAGGGCACTTCTGTCTCTGCACTTGATAGGGCAGCAGCAGGAACGTGTCACAGAAAGGGACTGGGAGGTCACTTGTGTCTGGAGGTGGCAGGTCACCCTTGACTTCTTCCTGGGATCTGCACTTTTGGGCTGACATCTGGCAGTGGCCCTGCTAGGCCAGCAGAAGGCTCCTGCTTGGCATGCTGACTGGGGGATCCCCTCTGCCTCCAGAGCCAGGAGGACCCAGGCAGAAAGAAGGCCCCCAGATGGGTTGTCCTGTCCCTTCTGCTTGAGTCCATGAGTGGACAGCAGCAGGCACAAAGCTTGGCTGTATCTAGCCAAGAAGCTGCAAGGCCAGCACCAGACCCATGGCTTGGAAGGTGCTGGTGAGTATCTATGATGTGACTTTAGCTTCATTTTTCAAGGAACAGCTGGTGAGGGTTGATGAGACGTTGGTGATATGATGGAAATGCTGGGATGAGAGCAAGGTGGTGAACAGAGGTGGGTGTCTGCAGACTTCCAGGAAATAGGACAAAGTGTGGGATAGCATAGGAAAGCGTGCAGAGGAAAAGACAGAGGTTGCTGGTAAAAAGGGAAGGCCCCAACAGTCCTGACACTTTGCCTAGAGCTTTTGAGAAAACGAGATATAGTCATTGCAATGCAGCCTCTTTGCTTCCTTGCAACCCTGTGCAGAGACAGGGTGGTGTCATACCAGTTTTCCTCTCGTGGCATCACACTGCCCACCACATTCCTCAGACCCCCAGGAAAAGTCCTGAGCCAGACAGGGGGGTGCAGGATCTCTCCTCGCAGTGGCTGGGGTCAGGCCTTGGGCCTTGTCTTCACCAAAGTCAACCAAGACTTTTCTCAGCACAGTGCTTTGCCTGTCTGTAATCATGGCCTCCAATTATCTGCCCTAAGCAGTCCCTGGGGAGGCTTTGTTAGTAACAGCCCTCAGTGGGACCATTAATACTCCAAGTCACTTCAGCTTTTCCTTTTGAGTTTGCTTTTTCGCTCTGTTGCATCATTCTCCTCTCAGTACCCAAGTTTCACTGACTCAGCACCAAAATACACCATGGAACTCATTAAAACACAGAAACTCCTAAGGAGCCATGTCTCTCCCACCATTTTCTTCAAGTCTTCAAGACTTGATCAGCTAATTGGAGAGCTTTCATGTTGTAGTTAAGGGGGAAGATTTCAAGGAGCATCTAATAAAAATCTTTCTTCATTTTAAAGGCTGAATTTTGTTGTGTTTCAGTTTAGAGCATCATTCTCCTGGTTATATTGGTCTAGGGTTTCTCCTTTGAAGCCCTGCTTAGGTGGGAAGAGCAGGGTTTTTCCTATTTCAAAACAAACAACAGGAAATCATGCTGCAATTTTCAAAAAAAAAAAAAAAAAAAGGTCAAGTTCCTTATTTTGTTGCCTCCAGTGATGTTTACCTTCCCAAAAGGATGACTGTACATGATGTATTTTACAGTGATTTAAATAACTGTGTTAATATTAATCCATATCATACTAATTCAATGATAAATGATGAGGGTCTTACTAAGGAAACCATTAGAAAGACTGCTGAGAGATGGGCGACCTTGAACTCACTGAAACTCCAAGCAGCAACTGGGTCACTGAGAGTGGTCTGAATGATTTAACGGTAAGAGGAGGGCAAACCAGGAGAATGATGGGAAGTGTATAGGTCCAGAAAGGCAGCTGGAAAGGGGAAATTCAGCAGGGTCTATGTAATCAAGATGAGTTTTGTGCCTGGAAGATGAGGGAGGGAGCACACCATGATAGAAAAGCAATGACAATGCAACTACAGGTGAACACCAGTATTTCTTCTCCTGGGATGAATATGCATCCTGAAAAATCACATTTCTTCATGATAGAAATTACACTTCACATGAGACATTTTACGGAAGGGATTGAATCTTTTGAGCTGATGAGTTGTTGCTTTATCATTCAAGTACTGAAAAAAATACTGGGTATTCTGGCAGAGCTTTGCTGTCTGACCATAAGCAACCAGGGAAAACCTCCAGTGGCCCCGTTGTGTTTGAGGCACTTCCCCGGACCAGCAGATGTCAGAAAAGACCTGCAGAAGGCCGGAGCCCTTTGGGAAAATCAGGTGGAGCCAGGTGGAGTTCTCAGGGCACCTCCACTGCCAGCAGTGGTCTTTGTCCCTGTAACTGCAGCTCAGCCCAGCACAGGAACACCCCTTCAAAGACAAACCTCTTCTTCAGTGGGTTCCTCTGATTGACCTAGATTTGAAATGGCCACTGGAAACCTGAGATACTCTCCCTTACTTAAACTGGACACTTGAACATCTGTTGATGACCTTCCTGGGTCATCTTTAGCAAACTCAGGCTGAAAAACTCAAGTATAGCATGCTTCAAATGGCTGAGGCAGGACACATCAGCTTGCCCCACTTTGCAAATGGCCCCCGTCCAACTAACATTTTGAAAGCAACAAATATGGAATGACCCTGCAGGTCAATGTGCAGACTAAGGGAGAGTCACACATATTGTGCTGGAGTAGCAGAAGACAAAAAGCATTGCATTGTGCCTCAGAATAATTAAGGAGACCTAATCCAGCTCATCCATGAGGAAAAGCAGAGAGAGAAGGATGTTGAGTTTGGCCTAACATGAAGAAGGATGTGCATCACTGGTGAAGGAACCAGCATTTATGCCATCACCCATGTGAATTACACAAGCACCAGCACACCTAATGGTAACCTGTCCACCCCAGCTTGGTATTCCCACAGGGCAGTGGAAAGGGAGCCGACAGCCAAGGGACACATCTGAGTGTGGAAGGTGGGGCCCAGCAAAGACAAGGAGCCAAACCCGGGGCCAGGCGGGTGGCAGAGCCCCATGCCCCATGTACGGCCTGGCTGGGGGTCCCTGCTGCTGCAGCCAGCGCACGCAGCATGGCAAGAGGAGGGCTCCCTGCACATCACAGGGCACAGCCTGGCCCCGCAGGGGCTCTTCCTGACATCTCTGCAGCTCCTGGCAGGCTGCGGTCAGGTGCCCCTCAGCCTTCCCTCCTGTGCTCCCAGGGCACATGGCTGCCTCCTGCCCAGCTCACTGCCCACTAAGTACGTCCAACACAGCTGCTTCCCAAGCTGGGCCTTGCCCAGGGTCAGTCTCCTGCAGGGGCAGAAAATGGCCCTTGTCCTGGTGGCTTTTTATGAACTTCCTGTTCTCATCCTTGATCTCTTTTTACTGAATACAGAGGCCTCGGTGACCATTTTGGTTCTAATACCAAGAAAACATGTCTAGTTCATCTCTGTCTGTTGCTATGAGCTGTCTGTGAGACATGGATATGCTATCAGATCTTTTCCTCTGACAGTCTCAGCAATGTCCAGTGATTGGACAAGACATGGGAACTGCACACAGGAAAACACTTTTACTGTGAGTAATATCAAGAACTGGATCATGTTTCCAATACCAAGCACTCAATCAGGTTTCCCCAAAAGTGGGGGAGTCCTCCTCAACTGGAGATACAACAAACCCAACTGGAAACGGGCCTGGGCTGCCTGGTGCAGGTGCCCATGCGTGGCTAGTGGGGGTGGCTAGATGGGCTTTGGAGGTCCCCTCCAGTCTCAGTGAACCTATCACTCTGCAGAGCCTGGCACTGTTTCTGAGAACTTCTCTACAGTGTCTTCAAACCATCTGGACACTGGGTGCTCATGGGCAGAGGATCCTCTGGGGATGAACTCGTTCATGATGTAACCCTGAGGACAACATGAAGCAGGGATTAGAAATGTCAGCAACACCTCTGCCATAGCAGTGTTCTCTCCCCCTGCCTCCACTCTCCTGCCCCTTTTTCCTTCAGGATTAGAGTCATAAAGGACCTCTGGAGGTTTCCAGTGATAAGATCTGCTCTGAGCAGGGAGAACTTTCACATCAGATCAGGCTGCTTCTTCAGTGCTTCCTCCACCTCACTTTTGAAAGCCGTACTCCTAGGGGTGCTAGCTGGAAGGCCAGTTCTGATTCAGTGGTGCTACAAGACAGCAGTGTGGAAGAGAAGGGTGACCAGCACCAAAACGACCATGTCCTGATGCTGTCAGTGTTCGTGGGTCCAAGAAAGCGGTGACCCTGCCTCAAAGGCTGCAGGCAAGGAGTGCCTGCCAGGGCAGAAAAGGGCAGCCCCAAAGGAGGACACCAGGGCTTTCCACCACGTTGCAGCAAGGATCTTCACCCCACAACCACTGCTGTACCTGAGAAGAGTGTATGAGAAATGAGATCCACAGAAACTGACTACCTGCTGGTTCCTTTATTTAGTTAGTTACAAAGAGCTTAGCAGCACCTCTACATGAGGTCTTTGGGTTAGAAGAAAAGGTAGAAGAAGAATAGAAATATCTTAAATTTATAAAATAAAAAAATAAAAAAAATATTTAGCATATTGGAATAATATTGAAAAGAATGAACAATTTTTTAAATATACGAACAAAGATATTTCTGACTTGTCCACGTATATTTCAGGGAATGAGATGCAGAAGACGGGTTCCTCTCTGAAATACTGAATATTGCAATAACATCCTCAGTGCCTCCTTGAGCTCTTTATTCCTCATGCTGTAGATGAGGGGGTTCACTGCTGGAGGCACCACCGAGTACAGAAATGACACCATCAGGTCCAGGGATGGAGAGGAGATGGAGGGGGACTTCAGGTAGGAAAACATGGCAGTGCTGAGATACAGGGAGACCACGGCCAGGTGAGGGAGGCACGTGGAAAAGGCTTTGTGCTGACCCTGCACAGAGGGCATCCTCAGCACTGCCCTGAAGATCTGCACATAGGACACCACAATGAAAACAAAAAAAACAACACCTAAACATGCACTAACCAGAAGAAACCTGACTTCCCTGAGGTAGGCATCTGAGCAGGAGAGCTTGAGGATGTGGGGGATTTCACAGAAAAACTGGTCCACAGCATTGCCGTGGCAGAGGGGAAGGGAAAATGTGTTGGCCGTGTGCAGGACAGCAATGAGTAAACCACTGCCCCAGGCAGCTGCTGCCATCTGGGCACAAGCTCTGCTGCCCACGAGGCTCCCGTAGTGCAGGGGCTTGCAGATGGCAACGTAGCGGTCGTAGGCCATGATGGTGAGAAGGGAATACTCTGCTCCAACCAAGAAGAATAAAAAGAAGACCTGTGCAGCACATCCTTGATAGGAGATGGCCCTGGTGTCCCAGAGGGCATTGGCCATGGCTTTGGGCAGAGTGGTGGAGATGCAGCCCACGTCGAGGAGGGCGAGGTTGAGGAGGAAGAAGTACATGGGGGTGTGGAGGCGGTGGTGGCAGGCTACGGCGCTGAGGATGAGGCCGTTGCCCAGGAGGGCAGCCAGGTAGATGCCCAGGAAGAGCGCGAAGTGCAGGAGCTGCAGCTCGCGCGTGTCTGCGAATGCCAGGAGAAGAATCTCTGTGATGGAGCTGACGTTGGACATCTGTTATTTCTGGTCATGAGGTCCTTTACAAGGAAGAGAAAGGCAGTGATTGTGTACCACAGACGTAACTGACGAAAAACCCTTTCCATATTCTCATTTAAAATCACCAAAATATTGCCCATTTCCAGGAAGATATTTTGAAGCTCTCTTTCATTGATTCTGCCTGAGAGTGTCTCTGGGAGCAGGGGATCCTCTGTGGGCAATGGAAGAATCAGTCCTGCACTACTGCCAGAGGGAGTGGCATGGTAGCAACATGGTAGGAACATGGGGTAATCTCAGATTAACTTTACTGCTGATATCAAAGAGATTTCCCCAGTTTTGCTGCTAGTTCACCCAACTGCAGAGCAGATGTGTGGAGGTTTAGATATATAATTATTTGTTTTGTATTATTGGTTCTAGCTGCCCCACCACACTGGAAAATGGTTTCTAAGGCATAAATCCTGGGCATTCTGCTGCACTCCAAGTAAAACCTTGTGGATCCTCAGAGGCAAAGAGACTGTCCCTTCAGTGCAGAGTGTCAGAGACAACAGCCAGCCTCTCCATCAGTGCTGGTCTCAGCTGCCCTGTGAGAGCTGCAGGAAAGTTGTACTCAGTTGTTAATGTGAAAAGGACCTGAACACGGCTGAGGGCAGAAGAATCCAGGATCAAATTGCACATCTCCACACCCCTCACCTTGTCCCTGTACTCCATTTTCCCCAAGCACACCGAGGGCTCACGCCATGGGCATGTGAAACCCCCATCCCCAGCCAGCCTGGGAACAAGACCAGCAGCAGCACGGCCAGCTGGAGAAGCCAGGAGGAATGCCAGCGTGCTGCTGCCAGGGGAGGCAAGGCCAGGGAGGGACAGACGGACACTCAGCAGACCCTCCTGTGCTGCAGCTCTGCCTGCAGACGAGGCATGTCCTGCTCTTTGCAAATGATCTGTAATCACTTCAAACTGAGACCTCCCAAAGACAGAGCACTGGGCATTGGAGGGTTTGCAGCTCCTAAAGAGAAGCTAGGATAAAACCTGAGAGGACCACAATGATGATGTTGGTGTAGTCTGTGGGCTGAGGTGTAGGAAGGGACTTTATGAAGTTCATTGATGAAATATTGATCCCTCACTGCAGTGCTCTAGCAGTCTCAGTCTGCAGTACAAACCTGACCACCTATTACCATGAAACCAGCCTCCACTCTACTGCAGGTATCTGCAAGCACAGGCTACAGTAAAAGTCTTGTCTTTCAGGTAGCCCCTGCCTTGGTCTTCCTTTTGAAAAATCCAATCATATATAGCATTCTTTAAAACATCTTCTACTCCTACCTGGAGAAACAGAGAGACCCACCCTACCAGATGCTATCAGGCATCGGATGTGCCAGCTGTAGAAGACCCCTCTGGCAACCCCACCTGCAGTGCCCTGCTGCCAGAGCCTCACGGTGTCAGGAGCCTGCAGATGTGTCCTGCCACACGCTGCCCTCTCTTGTTGCGCTCCTCAGTGCCTCCAAGCCCTCTCTCCTTCTCTTGTCTCTGCGTGCCAGCTGCGGTCAGAGCCCCCAGCCCTGCTGCGCTGTGCAGAGGAGCTGCTCCTGGGCACAGCTGTCTCTCTGCAGCACTTGCCAGGAGCTGCCCTTGGGCCCAGGAGCCCGGCCCAGCTCAGCAGCACAGCACCCAACCATGGCATCGCTTGCTCTGTGCCCTTGGGCTCTTTTGAGGTGTCCCCAAGGCATCAGGGCTGACAGCTCCCGAAGGCAGCAGGGTCTCTGCTGGGGTGTGGTGGTTAAAGCAGACTGAAGTCATCACTGTCTGCTCCTAGATGAATTTCGGAGAGACTGATTTTATGCTCTTAAAGTTTGATTGTCAAACATGAGAACAAATATTTCCCTCCCTTAACTCCTATTGTGTTCCCACTGCATGGCAGGACACCTCAGCCATGACTGCCAGGGATCATTTCACCCCTCTGAATGTGTCCTAACAAGAGAGGGGGGAACCAAATGCTCTAAAAAGTTTTCCATGAAGGGAATTGGACACTAAGACACCATTTGTTTAGTTTTCCAGTAATCCACATAGAAAATCCTCTACCCATACAGAAATCTCTTCTTCCTCTCTTGCTTGACCAGCACGGTGACTGGGATGTGGAACACCCTCAACACTGTGCTGGTGCCTGCCAACAAACACCTGCATGACCGCAGTGCTTCCTGCTGGGGACCATGCCCTACGGTCAGCCCTGGGCTCTATGCCATCCCTGTTCTCTGCAAGGCTCGAGTAGTGGAAGGTCTGGCTCCAGAAGGCAGCTGTACATGAACCAGGGGAATTTCTCTCATGTACAGGAATTATTTCTTCTCCTCCCAGCTATTGTTCTGTGACCCCAGTGTCGTGGGCACCTTCTGTCATTTTGCTCTATTGCTGGAGCTGTCCTGCAGTGCCACGGTGATACTCATGGTCTTTGCTTTCATAATCTACATTTTGGATCCAATCTTCCTCTTCCCTCTCATGCAGTTTTCAGGTGTGTGTGTGTCCTGTATTGGCAGGCCAAGGCCTTATCCACCTGCTCTTCTGTCCTCACGAGTGTCACTGTTTTCTAAGATACTGCCATCACTGTCTGTGAGAAGCCCAAATACAGACCTCCTCAGAGATCTTAATGAAGCCCTTTCCTAAACTACCATCCTCCCAGTCAGTCCTCAGGTTGCCTAGAGATGGTACGGGAAGAGTGAGAGAGGTTCAAGTGGATCTGCCGATGTCATCGTAAGACCTATCTCAAAGACCTTGGAAAGGACAGATGGATCAAAGACTTTCCTCGAGACTTGGAAAAGGCAGATGTCAAGCGCATCTTCTAGTAGAGGGGCAAGCAGAAGGATGATTAAACCTAACCAAAGGATAAAATGCCAACCTTAGCCTTAACCCCCAAACCAGACCTAAACTGAAGTCCTCAAAGCTTGCCCTTATCCTAAACCTTGAGCAGGATCCTTAAGCAGAACACCAATCCCTCCCTCGATGATTTCCTGTTCCCTTGACCGTGGAGGGTGACCTCTAATCCCTAAACATTAACCTGATCATCTAACCCCCAAAGCCCTCCACCATGCACACAGCACATCTCAGCTTCAACCCCACTCCTATCCCTAACTTCAGCTGCTTGTCCCCTTGGGGCAGGGCAGGGACTGTGAGGTCCTGCAGCAGTCCCATGGCATTGGAAGAGGCATGTGAGGTGACAGGTATGTGATCAGATCAGAGACCACAAGCAGGAGCTGGCTGGGAATGCTGGGATGGGATCAGGTGTGCCTCAGGATGTGCTGGGCCTGCAGGAGGCACATGGCTGTGAAGGAGGCTGGGAGGTCACTTCTGTCTCTGGATCTGACGGACCTGCAGCAGGAAACGGCACAGATAGGGACTGTAAAGGGCAGAAGCATGCTCAAGGCATTGACGATGATGGTGAGGCACCTTCTGTTCTGGTCAGGTGGTAGACCACAGGAAGGCTGATGGGATGGGAGTCATGCTTGAGGTATGGCTCGTGAGACCATAGAATCAGAGAATGGCCCCTATTGTGAGGGACCTTAAAGGTCATCTAGTTTGAACCACCTGTTCCATGGATAGCGATGCCATTAGCAGTGATACCCCCCATGAGATCAGGTTGCCCAGGGCGTCATCTAACCTGCTCTTGATCAGCTCCAGGGATGGGGCATCCCTAAGGTCTCTCAGCAACCTGTTCCAGTGCCTCACCTCCCTCTGAGTGAAGAGTTTTCTCCTAACCTCTAGTCTAAGTCTCCAGACTTTTACTTTAAAACCGTTACCCCTTGTCCTGTCATACAATTAAGTGAACAGTCACTCTTCATCTTTTTTAGAAGTCCCCTTTGAGTACTGAAAGGCCACAAAGAGGTCACCCTGGAGCCTTCTCTTCTGTAGAATGATCAGCCACCAAGTATGATGGAGAGAGGCTTGGCAACTACATCAGCCAGCTCCCTCAGGACCCTGGGATGCATGTCATCAGGCCCCATAGACATGTACCTGTTTAGTGTCATCAGGTGGTCTTGGACCTGCTCTTCACTCCCACCAGGTGCACCCCCAGCCTCCATCTACAGGTTCAGGGAAATGAAAGACTTGGGAAGCCTGACTGGCAGGGAAGATTGAGGGAAAGACGTTGTGGAGTCCCTCAGCCTTCTCCATGTCTGTCATTACCCGTGCACCCTTCTCATCCATCAGAGGGCGTACACTCTCCTTGGCCATTCTTTTCTGAGCAGTGTATCTGTAGAATACCTTCCTATTTTTCCTTGCATCCCTTGAGAAGGTCAGTTCCATCCATGCCTTAACTTTCCTTATTCCATCTCTGCATATCCAAAACAGAACCATGCATGAGAAAAAAAAAAAAAAAAAAAAAAAAAAAAAAATGATTCCATAAATGCCATTTGGGAAACAAAACTTGTAGGTAGGAAGCGCATTTTTGTGGAGGTGCAGAACTGATGGGCACATTATGCAGGATGTTCCTAAGGATCTTTGTGTCCTTTTCTCTTCTAACTACCATGCCACTACTGTCTCAAGAATAGAGGAACCAACAGAGGTGAGACAGATACTCTGCAATTGTGAATGTCATCAGAAAGCTGATCCCAACAAGATATGGGGAGGTCATGAGCAGCCTGGACAATAGAGATGAGATATTTCAGGCTGGGAAGAAGAGCATGGCCAGCAGAAACTTATGATTTCATGGAGGTAAGAGGGTTTATGTAATGTGGATGCTGTGGTAACACTGACTTAAAACAGTCACAAACGGCCCTTACCTTACATGAGCCAGTAATTTTAATGCCTAAACCTAAATGCTACTACAGTACTCAGAAAGGAATCTTATTCTTTTTTTTTTTTTTTTTTTTTTTTTTTTTTTTTCTCTCTTGCTAAACCTAATGCCTTCCCTTAACAGTAACATGAAAACTCTCTGTTTAACCCTAGACTCCTTGGCAGACCTAAAAAAAAACCCTAACCTGTAGAGCTTATCCATACCTTAACCACAGACATGACACCACAAGCAGAACAACACACACTCCCACTAAAACTTTGCTTAGTCTCTAACCCAAAAAGAGAAAATCAGGTACCTAGATAGTGAGAGAGAGGTCATCTCTGCCTCAGTATTTCATGGCTCAGCAGGAGGAATGTGATGGTGGCAGGGACTGTGAGGTCACTTCTGTCTCTGCACTTGATAGGGCAGCTGCAGGAACGTGTCACAGAAAGGGACTGTGAGGTCACTTGTGTCTGGAGGTGACAGGTCAGCCTTGGCTTCTCCCTGGGAGCTGCACTTTTGGGCTGACATCTGGCAGTGGCCCTGCTAGGCCAGCAGAAGGCACCTGCTTGGCATGCTGACTGGGGGATCCCCTCTGCCTCCAGAGCCAGGAGGACCCAGACAGAAAGAAGGCCCCCAGATGGGTTGTCCTGTCCCTTCTGCTTGAGTCCATGACTGCACAGCAGCAGGCCCCTGGCTTGGAAGGTGCTGCTGAGGTGACTTGTGTCTGGTTGGCTGAGAGGCCGCAAGGAGCCTGCTGGGTTGGGATGCCTACTTCAGGAGTGGTTTCCACACTGGTGGAGCTTTCTTTGGTAGTAGGAAAGAGCAGGAGAGAAAAGACTGCTACAAAGTGCACCTTAGAAGTATTGCTGTGGCCATGTCATGGAAGAAATGTCCAGGGGAACAACTGGTCTTCCTGCTACACAGTGGGGCAAAGAAGGCATTAAGTACCTCAGCCTTTACCTAATCTCTAGATCATCACGAGATTTCCACCACATCTTATAAAGGATGATGATTCTCCTTAATCCTCCTTTATTTAAAGTATTTCTATAAGCAGTGTTTATTGTCTTTGACAGTCATAGCCAGATTGAGCTCCAGCTGGGCTTTGGCCCTTCTAACTTTGACCTGCACAGCCCCATAACATTTAGGACACAGCTCCCGAGAAATTGACAGCATGCATGAGAAGGAAGAACAGAAAAAGTAGAATCTGTCAGCCTTTCACCCACTGTTTTTCTGTGACTCTGTGTTGCAGTTCCATTCAAGTGATTAGTCCTGTATTATCCAAACTTTCCTGCAGCTCGTAATGCTCCTGTCTTGTCAGAGATAGCACAGTCACACAAAGGTTGAAGCATCTGCCTGCAGACATGAACGGCTGACAGAAAGGAGCATGAGTGTGGGGGAATGTTGAGAAACTGCAGGATTTTGCCTAACGTATCTTCTTGATGTTTACAAGGAGAAGGACCCAGTCCTGCACCAGAGGAAGAGTAACCCCATGCATTAGGGCAGACTGGGACCCTGCTGAGTGAGCACAGAATCACAGAATCACAGAATTTCTAGGTTGGAAGAGACCTCAAGATCATCGAGTCCAACCTCTACCTATCGCTAACAATCCCCACTAAACCATATCCCTAAGCTCTACATCTAAACGTCTTTTAAAGACTTCCAGGGATGGTGACTCCACCACTTCCCTGGGCAGCCTGTTCCAGTGTCCAACAACACTTTCGGTAAAGACGTTCTTCCTAACATCTAACCTAAAACTCCCCTGGTGCAACTTTAGTCCATTCCCCCTCGTCCTGTCACCAGGCACGTGGGAGAACAGGCCAACCCCCACCTCGCTACAGCCTCCCTTGAGGTACCCATAGAGAGCGATAAGGTCGCCCCTGAGCCTCCTTTTCTCCAGGCTGAACAAGCCCAGCTCCCTCAGCCGCTCCTCGTAGGACTTGTTCTCCAGGCCCCTCACCAGCTTCGTCGCCCTTCTCTGGACCCGCTCAAGCACCTCGATGTCCTTCTTGTAGCGAGGGGCCCAAAACTGAACACAGTACTCGAGGTGCGGCCTCACCAGAGCCGAGTACAGGGGGACGATCACCTCCCTAGCCCTGCTAGCCACACTATTTCTTATGCAAGCCAGGATGCCGTTGGCCTTCTTGGCCACCTGAGCACACTGCTGGCTCATATTCAGCCGACTATCAACCATCACTCCCAGGTCCCTCTCCGCGTGGAAGCTCTCCAACCACTCATCTCCCAGCCTGTAGCTCTGCTTGGGGTTATTGAACCCCAGGTGCAGGACCCGGCACTTGGCCTTGTTGAACTTCATGCAGTTGACCTCAGCCCATTGGTGCAGCCTATCCAGATCCTCCTGCAGAGCCTTCCTACCCTCGAGCAGATCGACACACGCACCTAGCTTGGTGTCATCTGCAAACTTACTGAGGGTGCACTCAATGCCCTCGTCCAGATCATCGATGAAGATATTAAAGAGGACCGGCCCCAGCACCGAGCCCTGGGGGACGCCACTAGTGACTGGCCTCCAACTGGACTTGACTCCATTCACCACGACTCTTTGGGCCCGGCTATCCAGCCAGTTTCTAACCCAACGAAGCGTGTGCCAGTCCAAGCCAAGAGCAGCCAGTTTCTTGAGGAGAATGCTGTGGGAGACGGTGTCAAAAGCCTTGCTGAAGTCAAGGTAGACCACATCCACAGCCTTTCCCTCGTCCACCCAGCGCGTCACTTTGTCATAGAAGGAGATCAGGTTCGTCAAGCAGGATCTGCCTTTCATAAAGCCATGCTGACTGGGCCTGATCGCCTGCTTGCCCTGCAAGTGCCGCATGATGACTCTCAGGAGGATCTGCTCCATGAGCTTCCCTGGTACTGAGGTCAAACTGACAGGCCTGTAGTTTCCCGGGTCTGCCCTCCGGCCCTTCTTGTAGATGGGCGTCACATTTGCTAGCCGCCAGTCAACTGGGACCTCCCCTGATAGCCAGGACTGCTGATAAATGATGGACAGTGGCTTGGCCAGCTCCTCTGCCAGTTCTCTCAGTACCCTTGGGTGGATCCCATCCGGCCCCATCGACTTGTGCACATCCAAGTGCCGTAGCAGGTCACCAACCAGTTCTTCATGGATAATGAGGGCCACATCCTGCTCCCCATCCCCTTCCACCAGCTCAGGGTACTGGGTATCCAGAGAACAACCGGTATTGCCGCTAAAGACTGAGGCAAAGAAGGCATTGAGCACCTCCGCCTTTTCCTCATCTCTTGTAACTAAGTTTCCCCCCGCATCCAGTAAAGGATGGAGATTCTCCTTAGTCCTCCTTTTTGTGTTGATGTATTTATAGAAACGTTTTCTGTTATCTTTAACGGCAGTAGCCAGATTGAGCTCCAGATGAGCTTTGGCCTTCCTAATTTTGTCCCTGCACAGCCTCGCAACATCCTTATAGTCCTCCCTAGTGGCCTGCCCACTTTTCCAAAGATTATAAACCCTCTTTTTTCTCCTAAGATCAAGCCACAATTCTCTGTTGAGCCACGCTGGTCTTCTTCCCCGCCAGCTCATCTTTGGGCACGTGGGGACAGACCGTTCCTGCGCCATTAAGATTTCCCTCTTGAAGAGCGCCCAGCCTTCCTGGACCCCTCTGCCCTTCAGAACCGCCTCCCAGGGGACTCCACCAACCAGTGTCCTGAGCAGCTCAAAGTCAGCCCTCCGGAAGTCCAATACAGCGGTTTTACTGGTCCCCTTCCTGGCCTCGCCAAGAATAGTGAACTCCACCATTTCGTGGTCACTCTGCCCAAGACAGCTCCCGACAATCACATCCTCCACCAGTCCTTCTCTGTTTGTGAAGAGAAGGTCTAGCGGGGCACCACCCCTGGTAGGCTCACTAACTAGCTGCGTCAGGAAGCTATCTTCCACTCTCTCCAGAAACCTCCTAGACTGCTTTCTCAGGGCTGTGTTGTGCTTCCAGGATATGTCAGGGAAGTTGAAGTCCCCCACGAGAACAAGTGCTGAAGATTTCGCAACTTCAGAGTCACTCTCCACTTCAAGAGTCACTCTCCATTTTTTTTATAAGCCCCCTTTAAGTACTGAAAGGCTGTGATGAGGTCACCCGGGAACCTTTTCTTCTCCAGGCTGAAGAGCCCCAGCTCTCTCAGCCTTTCTTCATAGGAGAGGTTTTCCAGACCCTTGATCATCTTCGTGGCCCTCCTCTAGACCCATTCTAATAGACCCACACCCTTCGTGTGCTGGCGGCCCCAGTCCTGGATGCAGGACTCCAAGTGGAGCCTCACAAGGACAGAGTAGAAGGGGTGAATCACCTGCCTCCACCTGCTGGCCACTCCTCTGCTGATGCAGCCCAGGATACAGTTGGCCTTCTGGGCTACAAGGGCACACTGCTGGCTCATGTCGAGCTTTTCGTTCAGCAGAATCCCCAAGTCCTTCTCTGCAGGGCTACTGTCAATCAGTTCTTATCCCAGTCTATCCTCCTTTGTGAGATTTCCCCGGCCCAGGTGCAGCACTTTGCACTTGGACTTATAGAACCTGCTTAGGTTCACATGGGGCCAAATTTCAAGCTTTCCCAGAACCACTTGGGTGGCATCCCTTCCTCTGTTGCATCAACTACACCACTCAGCTTGGTGTCATCTGCACACTTGCTGAGGGTGCACTTGACCCCACTGTCTATGTCATTGATAAAGATATTAAACAATACCTGTCCCAGGACAGACCCCTGAGGTACACCACTCATCACCAGCCTCCACTTGGACATAGATCCATTGACCACCTCTCTCTCGGTGTGACCTTCAGGCCAACTCCTTATCCACGGAATGGTGCACCCATCAAATGCGTATCTCTCCAATTTGGAGATCAGGATGTCATGTGGGATAGTGTCAAAGGTCTTACAGAAATCCAAGTAGGTGGTCTGTCTTCCATTGTTGTCTGATGTAGTCACTCCATTGTAGAAAGCTACCAGATTTACCCCCTGGAGAAGCCATGCTGGCTGTCTGAGATCACCTCTTTGTCTTGCATGTGCCTTGACACCGATTCCAGGAGGATCTTTTTCATGATCTTGTCAGGCACAGGGGTGAGGCTCACCATTCGGTAGTTCCCTGGGTCCTCCTTTCTACCCTTTTTTAAAAATGGGAGTGATGTTTTCCTTTTTCAGGTCACCAGGGACTTCACCCAACCTTCAGGAATCTTCAAATATGATGGAGAGAGGCTTGGCAACTACATCAGCCAGTTCCCTCAGGACCCTGGGATGCAAGTCATCAAGCCCCATAGACTTGTACTTGTTTAGTTTCTTCAGGTGGTCTCAAACCTGCTTTTCACTAAGAGCAGGTGGGACTTTGCCTCCCAGCCTCCACCCATGGCTTCAGGAAAATTAAAGACTTGGGAAGCCTGATTGGCAGGGAAGACTGAGCCAAAATGTTGTCAAGGCCCTCAGGCTTCTCCATGCCTGTCATTACCAGTTTACCCTTCTCATCCCTCAGAGCGGGTACACTCTCCTTGGCCTTTCTTTTCTGAGCTATGTATCTCTAGAATCTCTTCCTGTTATTCTTTGCATCCCTTGCTAAGCTCAGGTCTATCCGCGCATTGCTTTCCTTATTCCATCTCTACACATCCAAAACTGAAGTATTTGTGAGGGCCTGGAAAAAGAACTCGAGATCCATGGAAGCTATTCTGGAAACAAAACTAGTAGGTAGGATGCGCAATTTTGTAGAGAGGCAGAGCTGATGGGCATACTGGGCAGGATGCTCCTTTAGGCCCTTTTCCCTCCTGACTACAATGCCACTTCTCTCTGAAGAACAGAATAGCCCACAGACGTGAGACATATACTGCCTATGTCATGGATGTCATCAGAAAGCTGATCCCAATAAGATATGGGGAGGTCAGGAGCAACCTGGACACGAGAGATGTGAGATTTTCAGGTGGCAAGAGGAGCATGGCCAGCAGAAATTAATGATTTTGTAGAGGTAAGAGGAATCATATAATGTAGATTATGAAGCAACACTGACTTGTAGAGTCATGTATGGCCCTTACACTATTTTAACCAGTAGTCTTAATCCTTAAATCTAAATGCTCCTCCAACACTCTGACAGGAATCCATTTCTCTAAAGCTTGAACACAAGGTATCCCTTGAAGCAAAACTCACCCCATAGCCCCTTTCCATTACTTTTACTCTTTTACTCACCCTAATCCCTTTCCTTAATATTAGTATTAAAATACTCTATTTAACCCTCGGCTTCTAGGCAGACCTAAAAATGACCTAAACTACAGAGCCTGACCATACCCTAAACACAGAAGAACACCAAACCTTCCCAGTAAACATTTGTTTACTCTCTAACCCAGAAAGTTGAGCCTTAGTCCCTTGGGAAATAGAAAGCAGTCAGCTATGCCTGAGGATCTCATGGCCCAGCAGGAGGAATGTGACTGTGGCAGTGACTGTGAGGTCACTTCTGTCTGGAGGTGGCAGGTCAGCCTTGACATAGACCTGGCATCTGCACTTTTGGGCTGACATCTGGCAGTGGCCCTGCTGGGCCAGCAGAAGGCACCTGCTTGGCATGCTGACTGGGGGATCCCCTCTGCCTCCAGACCCAGGAGGACCCAGGCAGAAAGGAGACCCCAAGACGGGTTGGCCTTTCCCTTCTGCTTGAGTCCATGGCTGCACAGCAGCAGGCACAAGGCTTGGCTGTGTGTAGCCAAGAAGCTGCAAGGCCAGCAGCAAGTCCATGCCTTGGAAGGTGCTGCTGAGGTGACTTGTGTCTGGTTGGCTGAGAGGCCGCAAGGAGCCTGCTGGGTTGGGATGCCTACTTCAGGAGTGGTTTCTACCCTGATGGAGCCTGCTTTGGCAGTAGGAAAGAGCAGGAGAGAAAAAAAAAAAAAAAGACACAAACCACCCTAAAAGTTAGGCACTGGCCATGAGGAGGAAGAAAAACCCAGGGGAACAACTGGTCTTGCTGCTAGTAACAGAGGCAAAGAAGGCATTAAGTACCTCAGCCTTTACCTCATCTCTTGGCACCAGGTTTCCCCCCACATCCAATAATTTATGACGATTCTTAATCCTCTTTAATTTAAAGTATTTATATAGGCAGTGTTTATTGTCTTTGACAGGAATGGATTGATTAAGCTCCAGCTGGGCTTTGGCCCTTCTAACTTTGTCCTGCACAGCCCCATAACATTTAGGACACAGCTCCTGAGAAACTGACAGCATGCATGAGAATGAAGAACAGAAAAAGTAGAATCTGGAAGACTTCCACCCACTACCTTTCTGTGACTGTGCTGCAATTCCATTTAGCCAGTTACTCCTGTATTATCCAAACATTGGTTTAGTGGAGGACTTGTTAGTGTTAGGTCAGAGGTTGGACTCGATTATCTTGAGGTCTCCTCCAACCCAGACAATTCTGTGTGATTCTGTGTCCCCTGTACCTCCCAATGCTGCTGTCTTGTCAGAGACAGCACAATCACATGAAGGCTGAACTGTCTGCCTGCGGACAGGAACATCTGACAGAACAGAGCATCAGTGTGGTGGGAGCTTGAGAAACTACAGGATTTTGTCTAAAGAAACCTCTAGACATTTACAAGGAGAAGAGCCCAGTCCTGAACGAGAGGGAGAGTAACGCCACACATCAGAGCAGACTGGGACACTGCAGAGTACACAGGACGAGGAGGGCCTGGGCACCACAAGGGATGCCATATGAGCAGAGGTGCCTCCTCACGAGGAACCAGACCAGCTTCCTACAGAGCTGCCTCATGAGGAGCACGGCCACCAAAAAGATCTGAGTTATCATGCTCATATCAGATCCGGTATGACACCACAAGGACAAGTGTCTTCAACTAACCAGTGAAGAGGTACAGGTCTGGGATTCTCTAGGCCATCCTGGTTTGGAGAGGAGCAAGGGCTATGGCAAGGCTCAAAGTCCCAGCAGGACCCAGGTCTTTGTGTTCATGGCTATGGCTGTTGTCTCTGCCACTGAGCCCTTAGAGGAGACAGCTGATTGGTAAAGCACCAGGGCCTCATTGCCTCCTCGCCCCCACCCATGAACCAGGCAGGGGTCGTACCATTCTCCTGCACTTGGCCATGCACATCCCCATCTCCTACTGCCCCACAAAGAGCCCTGAGCAACCTGTCAAGGGAAAGGATCCCCCTTAAAATGGGATGGATGTCAAGTCCTGGCCCTTGTGCTTGGTGACACACATCCACTTTTCCTACACATCAGTGTCACCTTCACATTGCCTTTGTCTCCTTGTCCTCACTGCCTCCAGGGTTCTGCTCTAACGAGCTCCAAGGGAGGCTGTGTCAGTGCTGGCCTTCAGGGAGACACTGCAGGAAACTTGCCTCTGACTTGGACTTCTGGAGAGCTGTCTTCAATTGTCTCTGAGTGCCTGAGGTTCGTGGGCTCATCAGCAAAGCCCCCAGAGGGGTGATTGCAGTGCCTTGGGCTGGTGCTGTGCTGCTGAGCTGGGCTGGGCTCGTGAGCCCAAGGGGAGCTCGTGGCAAGAGGGCCGTGGTGCAGAGAGACAGCTGTGGCCAGGAGCAGCTCCTCTGCACAGCACAGCAGGAAAGAGACACAGAAGCACAGACACAGAGAGAAGAAAATGAGAGAGGGGCTGAAGGCAGTTGGCAGTGGGAGGATGCTGAGAGCTGCCTGCAGGAGAAACCTGCACAGCCCTTGACAAGGTAAGTGTCTGGCTGCAGGGCCATGCAACTGCAGATCCTGGAAGGGTCTCGTGCTGGGTCTTGTTTCTGGGAGGGCAGTGGGCAATGCAGTAGGCTTTGAGAGTCCTGCTGGGTTGCAGTGTGAGGTGAGGAAGTCTGGCAGAAGCTCCTTGGAGTGCCCTAAGGCAGGTGCCCCCGGTCAGCCCAGAACACCCTGCCCTGGCTGGCCATGCCGGGCTCTCTGTCAGCTGCCCTGTAGCTCCTGCAGCCATGGAGGTGCCCCTTGGCAGGGCCCTGTTGGTGGCAGGGTGCTGCAGGGCAGCGCTGAGCACAGCCGAGTGAGATGGGGTCTGTGCACATCGGTAGGGGGAAAGAAGAGGAGGGCACAGAGCAGCAGCTCCCGGCAGGGACAGCTGCAGGCAGCACAGAGGGGCAGGCGGCCAGAAGGAGCTGTTGGCAGAAACGCCGTGGCAGGGGGGATTCGGGCACCTCGTGGCCATGCCCTGCAGTGCAGATGCCTTCCCCTGGAGCAGCCCCTCCCTGGCCTCCTCTTCCCCTGCAGCCCATGGGCTGTGGGGCAGATGGGGGTAGAAGAGGAGGTAGAGCTCAGACAGGGATGCTTCCAAGCTCTGTCTGTGTGAGAACTTCACCTCAGGTGAGGTTTCTGTCCAGCTGCACTTGGACTGGGGCTTCTCTGCTCTCAGTTCTCTCCAGTTTCTTCTCAAGGAAACTCCAGAGCTTGATGGTCCTGCGGCTCAAAGACAGCAAACACAGGGTAGATTAGAACACGACTTGTGGGCAGTGGCCTGTGTAACTCTGCATTCAGAGGAGTTGTTTGAAATAACACTGAAAAGCTCATTGATCTGACCAGTGAACAGAACTTGAGCTTCCCCCATGTTCCTGATTTCTTTCTTTTCTACAGCAGCAAGGACTCCTCTGCAGTCTACAGCAGCCCCTGCTCCCAGTGCACTCTCAGCCAGCACCAGCTGGAGCTCAAGTAAGAGAGCTGCAGAAAGGTTCTTCTGAAAAGAGAGATGCTCAGGCTGGAGGGTGCTCTAAGACTTGCAATAAGTCTCCCTCAGAGAAGTGTGAACTAACATTGTTCTGCCTTCTCCTCTTCAACAGACAACTGTGTTCAATGTCAACAAATGCCCAACATCAGCTCAGTGAGTGAGTTCCTCCTGCTGGCATTCGCAGACACGCGCGAGCTGCAGCTCCTGCACTTCGCGCTCTTCCTGGGCATCTACCTGGCTGCCCTCCTGGGCAACGGCCTCATCCTCAGTGCCATAGCCTGCCACCACCACCTCCACACTGCCATGTACTTCTTCCTGCTCAACCTCGCCCTCCTTGACCTGGGCTGCATCTCCACCACTCTGCCCAAAGCCATGGCCAATGCCCTCTGGGACACCAGGGCCATCTCCTATCAAGGATGTGCTGCTCAAGTTCTCTTTTTTGTCTTCTTCTTTGGCTCAGAGTACTATCTACTCACTGTCATGGCCTACGACCGCTACGTTGCCATCTGCAAGCCCCTGCACTATGGGAGCCTCCTGGGCAGCAGAGCTTGTGCCCAGATGGCAGCAGCTGCCTGGGGCAGTGGCTTTCTCACTGCTGTCCTGCACACGGCCAACACATTTTCCCTGCCCCTCTGCCAAGGCAACTCTGTTGACCAATTCTTTTGTCAAATTCCCCAGATCATCAAGCTCTCCTGCTCAGATGCCTACCTCAGGGAAGTCGGGGCACTTTTGTTTAGTATTTCTTTAGTCATTGGTTGTTTTGTTTTCATTGTTTTCTCGTATGTGCAGATCTTCAGGGCAGTGCTGAGGATGCCCTCTGAGCAGGGCAAGCACAAAGCCTTTTCCACGTGCCTCCCTCACCTGGCCGTGGTCTCCCTGTTTGTCAGCACTGCCATATTTGCCTACCTGAAGCCCCCCTCCATCTCTTCCCCATCCCTGGACCTGGTGATGGCTGTTCTATACTCAGTGTTGCCTCCAGCAGTGAATCCCCTCATTTACAGCATGAGGAACCAGGAGCTCAAACATGCAGTGAGGAAACTATTTTATACCTCTTCCTTCAGCATTAATAATGTGCGTAAAATGGTAATAGGATTTCTGCAAACAAACACTCTTAGTGCAAATTCTTGAAAGTAATTTTCTTTATTATTATTTCCTATAATTGGTTGCTTTGATTTAATGTTATTCTAAGCCTCCTAATTATTATTTTATTATTATTATTATGAAGTCAATAATTTCAAATAACTTTACAATCATTATTCTTGTTTAAATAAAGACAATAAAGAAACTGGGACTATTTCATTAGTCTCTACTGCAATCTCTTCCCATCGCCAGTGCCTCCAGCAGTGAACCCACTCATCTAAAACATGAGGAACCTGGAACTAAGGGATGCAGTGAGGACACTGATTGAATACATATTCTTCAGCTTCGTTGACTATAACAATAAGCTTATAATCAGAAACACCTATTTTTTGAAAACTTTAAGATACATTTTTTTTTCTTTTTATTTGTCTGTGTTGTTATTTTCACTAGCTATTGTTTCAGATATAAATAATATTAATCTTAACCTCCTACTTGTTAAAGATTTACCTATAGAACCAGGCTTCCTGTGTAGGTAAACACAATAAAGAATCCAGAAGAAATTCATTGGTCTGAGCTGCCATCTCTTCCTATCCCCTCAGGAGCTGGGGGAGCACTTGTTGGGGCACTTGTGTTTTAGTATTTCTTTAGCCTTTGGTTCTTTTGTTTTCATTGTGCTGTCCTATGTGCAAATCTTCAGGGCAATGCTGAGGATACCCTCTGAACAGGGCCGACACAAAGCCTTTTCCACGTGCCTCCCTCACCTGGCCATGGCCTTCCTCTTTCTCAGCACTTCCATGTTTGCCTACCTGAAGCCCGCTTCCATCTCTTCCCCATCTCTGGACTTGGTGGTGTCACTTTTGTACTCAGTGGCACCTCCAGCAGTGAACCCCCTCATCTACAGCATGAGGAACCAGGAGCTCAAGGTTGCAGTGAGGAAACTGTTTCTATATGTGCTTCTTAAGCATCAGTGCTGTTAACATTATTGTTATTTGTATCATATCATTTTTTGTACTTAGTATTATTATCATATTGTAATAACAATAATAATCCTTTAAATGCTACCATTCTATTTTAAGTAACTGACGAGAGATTTTCATTTCATTTTTCATTTTGATTATTTTCATAACTTTTGACATTGTTTTAATTTATTAAGTAATTTATTTACTTTGACTATGTCTTCTAATCAATCATATTGAACTAGGCTTCCTCTGTAAGTACAGACAATAAAGAAGACAGCATAAATTCATTGGACTCAGTATCCCTCTCTTCCCATCTCCTCTGATTCTGGGGGAGCAGCCCCAGCATGCAGGAGGGGCTCAGGGCCAAGAGGCTCACCGCCCGCTAGGCTCTGCCTCTCTGCTGCCTTCGGGTTGGGGCTGCTGCTTCCCTGGAGCCATGGCCATGGCCAGCAGCAGGACGTGGTCTTGTCACTGCTACTCCCTTTGGCTTCCTCATTGTTCTCTTGTGCTTTCACATTCAACTAAGTCTTCAGATCTCATGTATCTTGCTGTCTGTACAGTGGCATCTCTTTCATTGCACAGCTCTTCCAAAGCTGGTGGAAGGAATATACCCAAGGAACTGCTGCATGAACGGACCTCTTGCTTTTCTGGCCTTCACTGTGGATCAGAATTTCAGAGTGCTCAGTGTAGTGCTGGACTGGGAGTTCCCTTCTTGGCTGGCCATGGCTCAGCAAACAATAACTGGCCTTGACTGGCCTGGAACTGTCCCGGTTGTGCTTAGTCTGATGGCAAATAACATGCTGGAGAGGAATGTGGAGCTGCTCTGTGGCTGGGCCAGGCCTCTTGTGCTGGCCTGGGGAGCGGGGCTGGCCCTGCGGGGCACAGGCACTGTGTGCTGGGGATCTGCCAGGCAAGAGAGCAGGGCTCCTGCAGCTTCACGGACCTCCATCTCTTGAGCCGGGTCTGGCCCCAGCGTGGGGACTGCTGGGGAGGCCCAGAGCCGCCTTTGTGCCAGCAGCTGCAGTGCCTTGCGATGGGCTGGGGCTGTGGTGGCCGTGCCCAGAGCCCTGCAGCAGCCTGCACTGGGCACTGCCCTGGGGACAGCACAGTCTGGGCTGCTGGGCTTGGCTGGGGAGAGGGCAGGGAGGTGGGGAGAGGTGGGCAGGGGCTGGGCTGGGCTGGGCAGTGCCCGCCAGAGGGCAACAGCAGCATCAGGGAGCGGTGGCAGCATGCAGGGGAGGGGTCCCAGCAGGGCTTGGTGCTGCAGAGCCAGGGCTGCGCCAAGGGAGCCCAGAGCTGCAGGGGCAGGGGAGAGGAGGCCGAGGGCCAGGGCAGCTGCTGCAGGGGCAGGGAGCTCAGCATGGCCCTTGCAGCCCCCTGCCCTGGGCCTGCCTCTGCCCTTGGGCTCGGCCTCGGCCCCGGCCTTGGCTCTGCTGGCAGGAGCGCTCTTGCCATGCACTTCCTGGCCTCCCCTCGCCTGCGCACAGCTGCTGCCCACTCAGGCTGCTGCCACAAACGTGTCCTCACAAGCAGCACCACCCCTTGGGCTGCTTCTGCTGGCCTCCCCAACCCCACTGCCTTCACTCCTTGTCTCTACTGGGCCCCACCCCACCTTCCCCACCCAAACTCTTGACTGTTGGCTCCATTCCCCTGCCCCATGGAATTACTGTGCTATGGCAGAACGTGTCTCCATTGGGCCGTCTACCAGACACAGCAATGAATACTATGAGCAGGACTAGAGGGGTCCTGCTTCAAGCCAGGGGGAGGCAGGGAGGAAAGGGAGAAACAGGTTTACTTGACTGTATATATTTAATGGCCTGGCACATCAGATCCACAAATGTATCAGGCTCTACTGCACAACGGTGCACAGAGTACCCTAATGCCATCAAGCTAGAAAGAGGTAGAACCCACCTGTATTTCTGGAGTGGCAGGGGCAGCCCATTAACTGTACTGGAGGCTGAAGTGAGTCTAACTGGGAAGGAATGGCAAAAGCACCCCACTGGGACTGGCCCAGAGGCTATGTGCATCCTTGGCATAGACTGCTTCAGGAGAGGGAATTCTGAGTTTCAAGAGGGCACCACCGGTGGGGCTTTGGCAGAGCTGCCTTGGAGACAAAGGACATGAAACAGTTGTCTACCTTGCTTGGCCTTCCACAGAATCCTTCTGTTGGGGGTTTGCTGAGGGTTGAAGAACAGCAGGTGCCAATGGCTACCATGGTGGAGCACCTGAGGCAGCATCGCGCTAACCGAGACTCCCTGATTGCCATCCATGAGCTGGGTCATCGACTGGAGAGCCAAGGTGTAGATGCAGAGCTTGGGAGCATGGTTTAGTGATGGACTTGTCAGCAGTAAGATAAATTTGCCTGACCTGGGTTACACGTCCCAGAGTAATGTCAGGCACAATGCAATTCTTTTTGCCTTCTGCATCTATAGCACAGGAAGTAGGACTTTGCCCTACTCCATTGACTGGGGAGGTCTTTTCACATTACTCAATTTAGGTTTCTGTGTCTGGAAGGGGAAAATTTTCCCAAAGAGGCCAAGATCATGGGTACAGCTACAGCCAATAAAAATATATTTTCTTTAGTTTTCACCCTGAGTTTTCCACAGACGATCCAAGAGAGTCCATGGATGTCCAGGTGTCTACTGAGATTCAGGCTGAATTTCTCAGGATTCAATGGTCATTTCAATCTTTTTATTTTATTTTATTTTATTTTATTTTATTTTATTTTATTTTATTTTATTTTATTTTATTTTATTTTATTTTGTTTTATTTTATTTTATTTTATTTTATTTTAATTATCTGAACACAACCCTGACTTATCTTAGAAAGGGTTTCATGTGCTAGGCTGGGCTGCAGTTACAGGGACAAAGACCACTGCTGGCAGTGGAGCTGTCAGACCTCCAGTCTCTGCTTTTCCTCCTGATGCAGGTCTCCATAGAAGTCACCCTGGATGAAGAACAATAGGAGAATGATCATCCAAACTGAAATGCAACAACATTCAGCCTTTGAAACAAGAAAATATATTTATTATTTGCTTTGTGAAATCTTTTCCCTTAACTACGTCATGGAAGCTCTGCAGTTAACAGCACAAGACATGAAACCTTGAAGAAAACTTTGGAGGAGATGTTAGGACTTTCTTCATTTTAATGAATTCCATGGTGTATTGTGGTGCTGAGTCTATGAAGCTCAGGTACTGAGAGGACAATGATGCAACTGCTAGAGAAAGTAAAGTCAGAAGGAAAAGCTGAAGTGACTTGGAGTATTAATGGGCCCCACTGAGGGCTGTTACTAACAAAGCCTCCCCAGAGACTAGTTAGGGTAGATAATTGGAGGCCATGATTGCAGACAGGCAAAGCACTGTGCTGAGAAAGGTCTTGGTTGGTTTTAGTGAAGCAGAAGAGCCAAGGCCTGACCCCAGCCACTGTGAGAGGAGATCCTGAACCGCCACGTCTGGCTCAAGGCTGTTCCTGTTGTCTGAGGGATGTGGTGGGCAGTGTGATGCCATGAGAAGAACAGTGGTATGACACCTCTGAGCTGCTGCACAGGGTTGCAAGGAATCAATGAGGCCCCATTGCAATGAGTATAACATCTCCTCCTAAGCTACTGCCAAGGGGAAAAACCTTCACGGCTGTTGGGCCTTCCCTTTTTACCAGCACCCTCTGCCTTCTCCTCTGTAGCTTTTCCTATGCTGTCCCACACATTGCCCTATTTTCTTGAAGTCTGGAGACATCCATCTCTGTTCACCATCTTGCTCTCATGCCTTGCTTTCACTGATGTCTTGTCAACCCTCACCAGCTGTTCCTTGAAACACAAAGCCAGGGTCTGATCAGAGGGTGACCTCTGGCACCACAGCATGACCCTTTGAGGGACATTTCTCCCTCTTTGTGACCAGTGCCAGCCTTTCTGGAACACTTTGTGGCAGTTTTTTTCTCTTCTGCTCTTTCTTGCTACCGCAGAAAGCTCCATCAGGGTGGAAACCACTCCTGAAGTAGGCATCCCAACCCAGCAGGCTCCTTGCGGCCTCTCAGCCAACCAGACACAAGTCACCTCAGCAGCAGCTTCCAAGCCAGGGGCCTGCTGCTGGCCTTGCAGCTTCTTCTGGAGACACAGCCAAGCCTTGTGCCTGCTGCTGCGCACTCATGGACTCAAGCAGAAGGGACAGGACAATCCATGTTGGGGCCTTCTTTCTGCCTGGGTCGTCCTGGCTCTGGAGGCAGAGGGGATCCCCCAGTCAGCATGCCAAGCAGGTGCCTTCTGCTGGCCTAGCAGGGCCACTGCCAGATGTCAGCCCAAAAGTGCAGATCCCAAGGAGAAGGCAAGGGTGACTTGCCTCCTCCAGACACAAGTGACCTCACAGTCCCTTTCCGTGACACGTTCCTGCTGCTGCCCTATCAAGTGCAGAGACAGAAGTGACCTCACAGTCCCTGCCACAGTCACATTCCTGCTGCTGGGGCAGGAGATGCTGAGGCAGAGCTGAGCTCCTCTGATCATCCCCGCCAATCTCCTCCTTGTGGTCCACAAGCTGGTCAGATCAGAGTGAGCAAGAGATTAAAGATAAAGGGAAGAGGCTATAGGCTGTGTTTTGGCTTCAAGGGATACTTTGAGGTCAGGCATAAGAGTAGTGGATTCCTGTCAGGGTGTGGAGTAGCATTTAGGTTTGGGGATTAATGTCACTGGTTAAAATAGGGGAAGGGCTTTACATGACTGTTTTAAGCCAGCGTTACAGCAGAATCAACATTGCCTGAATGTTCTAATCTCACAGAAATCATTAATTTCTGCTGGCTAAACTCCTTTTCCCTCTCTCAAATCTCACATCTCTCCTGGCCAGGCTTCTCCTGTCTTTCCCATATCAGTCATCTTCCTAGGGGCAGCTTTCTGATGGCTTTCATGATCTCAGAGTATCTTTCTCATATCTGTTGGCTACTCCTTTCTTGAGACTGACGTGGCACCTAAGTCAGGATGGAAAAGAACACAAAGGCTGTAGGTGAACCCTGCACAATACGCCCAGCAGTTCTTGTACCACCCCAAAATTTTGTTTCCTGCCTCCAACTTCTGGATACGGAATGGCTTCTGTGCACCCAGGCTATCTTTTTTCCAAACCCTCATGCATGGTTCAGTTTGCCCCAAGCATCTTGGAGGCAGTGGCCCCCTCTGTGTAGAAAACTGAAAGCAGTCCTAAAGGATGACTTCAGGCAAAAGCTGACACCTCTGACATGAAAACCCCTACCCAAGACCTCTTTCACTATGGGGCCTACCAGCTACTTAGGAAGAGCCAATCTCAGAAACGACATGCACAGCAAGTGCCTTCTGCTGCCCTTCCATGGACACTGGCAGATGTGAGCCTAAAGGCACAGATCCCAGCCAGGAGTCAAGGGTGACCTGTCAGCTACTTCAGAAAGCAGTCACCTCACAGGCCATTTAACAGCCATTCACTTCTGGCTGGACTTAGTGTTTCTGATGCACCACTGAGCTTATAATACCACACCTACAAAACATCCCCTTTTTGGGCCAGGACCTGCCCAGGTAGAAGTGATCTGGTTGTGATCCTCCAAGCTCATGGCACACCTGCTGGGCTCCCAGCCTCTCTGATGCACAGGAGCCAGTTCCGTGCCAGTCCCGGGAGATGCTAGGGAAGGAGGAACCTTGCAGGCAATGTTCTAGCACCATTCCATGTTGGCGGACTGTCAGCTCCTTGTGCACAATGAAGATCATGTTCGTATCCAGAAGCCGTGAGCCTGTAACTGGCTTAGAAGACACTCAGGAGAAGTGGCCTCCAAGCCCCAGTGCCCCAGCCCCAGCCCCAGCCCCAGCTGGCAGTGCTGCTCTGCAGAGTGAGGGGGCTGTGGTGCCTGGGGCATGGGGGCACTCTGCAGGGCCATGCTGGGCAGGCTGGGAGGCAGACCCAGCTCATGGGGTCACTGCCATTGCCCCAGGGCTGCAAGGAATCACTCCCCAGGCTCCTTTGCTGGGGCTGCTGTGTGCCCTGGGGCTGCAGAGCTCTCCTCTGCCTGCTCACAGCAGACTGAGCACTTGAGCTCTGCTCAGTCCACCTTGGAGGAGATCCCCCCTTAGGAGGGAAGTGCTGCAGTGGAGGCCAGCTGTGCCACTGCCGTGCCCACTGCCTGTCCCTGCCTGCAGTCCCAGCACAGCCCCACAGCAGCACTGGCACCAAGTGAGAGGAGCAGCCGGGCCTGACCCCACCAGCAGGGCTCAGCAGGACAGGGCGGCAGTGGCAAGAGAGCAGCTCTGCATGCCCCAAGCGCTGGTGCTCCCTGGCCGTGCTGCTGGGATGGGACTCTTTTCCTCTGCACCCCTGAGCACAGGCACTGCCCCTGCAGAGCCAGGCCTGGTCTCAGAGGAAGGATGTCAGACAAAATAGCTAGTTGAACTTTTAACTTCATTAAGGTTAAATTCACAGAGAGCATGGCTTCAAACCAGACAGACGGCTGACAGAAAGGAGCATCAGTGTGGGGGAATGTTGAGAAACTGCAGGATTTTGCCTAAAGTAACTTCTTGATATTTACAAGGAGAAGGACCCAGTCCTGCACCAGAGGAAGAGTAACCCCATGCATTAGGGCAGACTGGGACCCTGCTGAGTGTGCAGTGGCAAGGTGGAGGAGGGCTTGGGCACCACGAGGGATGCCGTATGAGCAGTGGTGCCTGCTCACCAGGAACCAGGCCAGCTTCCTACAGAGCTGCCTTACGAGGAGCATGGCCACCAAGAAGATCCGAGTTCCCAGACTCAGCTCAGATCCCCTGAGACACCGCACGAACAAGTGCCAACAACTAGCCAGTAAAGAGGTGCAGGTCTGGGAGTCACTGGGACATCCTCATGTGGCGAGAAGCAATGAGAATGGCAAGACTCAAAGTCCCAAACAGGATGAGGTCTTTGTGTCCATGGCGATGGGCTGGACAGTTGTCACTGTCACTGAGGCCTATGAGGAGACAGCTTATTCATAATGCACCAGGGCCTCATTGCCTCCTCGCCCACACCATGAAGCAGGCAGGGGTCGTACAATTCTCCTGCACTTGGCCATGCACATCCCCATCTCCTACTGCTCCATGAAGAGCCCTGAGCAACCTGTAAATGGAAAGATCTCCCTTCCTTGAGTTGGGACTCAAGGCCAGGCCCTTCTGCTTGGTGACACACATCAACTTTTCCTAAACAACAGTGTCACCTTAACATTGCCTTTATCTCCTTGTCCTCACTGCCTCCAGGGTTCTGCTCTAACAAGCTCCAAGGGAGGCTGTGTCAGTGCTGGCCCTCAGGGGGACACTGCAGGAAACTTGCCTCTGACTTGGACTTCTGGAGAGATGTCTTCAATTGTCTCTGAGTGCCTGAGGTTCGTGGGCTCATCAGCAAAGCCCCCAGAGGGGTGATTGCAGTGCCTTGGGCTGGTGCTGTGCTGCTGAGCTTGGCCAGGCTCGTGGGACAAAGAAAACACATTTCAGAAAGTCCCATGAAGCAGAGAGACAGCTGTGCCCAGGAGCAGCTCCTCTGCACAGCGCAGCAGGGCTGGGGGCTCTGACTGCATCTGGCATGGGGAGAGCAGAGAAGGAGAGAGGGCTTGGAGGCAGTTGGCAGGGGGAGGATGCTGAGAGCTGCCTGCAGGAGAAACCTGCACAGCCCTTGACAAGGTAAGTGTCTGGCTGCAGGGCCATGCAGCTGCAGGTCCTGGAAGGGTCTCCTGCTGGGTCTTGTTTCTGGGAGGGCAGTGGGCAATGCAGTAGGCTTTGAGAGTCCTGTTGGGTTGCAGTGTGAGGTGTGGAAGTCTGGCAGAAGCCCTTTGGAGTGTCATAACCTAGCTACCCTTAGTAAGCCAAGAGTGTGATGGCCAAGCCTCCGTCAGACACTGCAGGGGATGCAGATTGGATATTGGGACACCCCAGATTGCAAATATCCAGCTCTGTCTGTGGGGCATCCTCCTGGGCTGCGTGCTGCTCTCCAGAAGGATGCAGGGCGGCTGGAGTGAAGCCTCGGCACCTCTGGCTAGGAGGGAAGAGCTGAGAACTTGCTCACAACCCATAGACAATGTGAGGGTTCTGTCCAGCTGCACTGGGACTGGGACTTCTCTGCTCTCAACTGTCTTCAGTTTCTTCTCAGGGAAACACCTGTGTGGGATGGTCCTGAAGGTCACAGATGGGTTACACAGGGCAGCTGAGAACGGCAGTGTTCAGCAGTGGCATCTGAAGCTCTGTTCTGCATTGAGATGCATTGTTTGAAACAACACTGCAAATTCCATTGACCTGATCAGTGAACTGAACGAGAGTTTCCCCCATATTCCTGCTTCCCCCTGCTGCACAACAGGAAGGAGTCCTGTGCAGCCCACAGCAGCCCCTGCTCCCAGTGCCACTCTCAGCCAGCACCAGCTGCAGCTCAAGCAAGAGAGATGCAGAAAGGTTCAGCTGCATAGACAGGGGTTGGGCTGGGTGGTGCTCCTAAACTTGCAATAGGTTTTCCTCAGAGAAGCCTCTTCTAACTTTGTTCTCCCTTCTCGTCTTCAGCAGACAGCTGTGTCCAGAGTCAGAAAATGCCCAACAGCAGCTCTGTCAGTGAGTTCCTCCTGCTGGCATTCGCAGACACGCGCGAGCTGCAGCTCCTGCACTTTGCGCTGTTCCTGGGCATCTACCTGGCTGCCCTCCTGGGCAACGGCCTCATACTCAGCGCCATAGCCTGCGACCACCGCCTCCACACCCCCATGTACTTCTTCCTCCTCAACCTCGCCCTCCTCGACGTGGGCTGCATCTCCACCACTCTGCCCAAAGCCATGGCCAATGCCCTCTGGGACACCAGGGCCATCTCCTATCAAGGATGTGCTGCACAGGTACTGCTGTTTCCCTCCTTGGTTGGAGCAGAGTTTTTTCTTCTCACCGTCATGGCCTATGACCGCTACGTTGCTATCTGCAAGCCCTTGCACTACGGGGGCCTCCTGGGCAGCAGAGCTTGTGCCCAGATGGCAGCAGCTGCCTGGGGCAGTGGCTTTCTTATTGCTGTCCTGCACACGGCCACTACATTTTCCCTGCCCTTCTGCCAAGGCAATGTTGTGAACCAGTTCTTCTGTGAAATCCCCCAGATACTCAAGCTCTCCTGCTCAGATGCCTACCTCAGGGAAGTTGGGACACTTGTGTTTAGTTTTTCTTTAGGCTGTGGTTGTTTTGTTTTCATTGTGTTGTCCTATGTGCAGATCTTCAGGGCAGTGCTGAGGATGCCCTCTTCTCAGGGCCGGCACAAAGCCTTTTCCACGTGCCTCCCTCACCTGGTCGTGGTCGTCCTGATGGTCAGCACTGGCATGTTTGCCTACCTGAAGCCCCCCTCCATCTCTTCCCCATCTCTGGACCTGGTGTTGGCATTTCTGTACTCAGTGGTACCTCCAGCACTGAACCCCCTCATCTACAGCATGAGGAATAAGGAGCTCAAGGAGGCACTGAGGATGTTATTGCAATATTCAGTATTTCAACGAGGAACCGATCTTCTGCATGTGACTCCCTGAAGTATACCTGGACAAGGCAGAAACACCTTTGTTCACATATTTCAAAAACTGTTCATTCTTTTCAATATTATTCCCATATGCTAAATATGTCTTTATACTTTTATTTTATAAATTTAATATATTTTTCTTCTTCTGTGTCCTTCTACCTTTTCTTCTAAGCCAAAGACTTCATGTAGAGGTGCTGCTAAGCTCTTTGTAACAAACTAAATAAAGGAACCAGCAGGTAATCAGTTTCTGTGTATCTCATTTCTCATACACTCTTCTCAGGCACAGCAGTGGTTGTGGGATGAAGATCCCTGATGCAACGTGGTGGAAAAGCCTGGTGTTGTTTGGGGCTGCCCTTTTCTGCCCTGGCAGGCACTCCTTGCCTGCAGCCTTTGAGTCAGGGTCGCCACTTTCTTGGACCCACAAACACTGACAGCAGCAGGACATGGTCGTTTTGGTGCTGGTCTCACTTCTCTTCCACACTGCTGTCTTGTAGCACCACTGAATGAGAACTGGCCTTCCAGCTAACACCCCTAGGAGTACGGCTTTCAAAAGTGAGGAGGAGGAAGCATTGAGGAAGCAGCCTGATCTGATGTGAAAGTTCTCCCTGCTCAGAGCAGATCTTAGCACTGGAAACCTCCAGAGCTCCCTTCTGACTCTAATCCTGAAGGAAAGAAGGGCAGGACGGGAAGGCAGGGGGAGGAAATAGTGCGGTGGGTTGAGGTATTGCTGACATATGTAATCCTTGCTCCACATTGTCCTCAGGGTTACATCATGAATGAGTTCATCCCCAAAAGATCCTCTGCACCATGAGCACCCGGTGTCCAGCTGGTTTGGAAATACTGCAGAGACGTTCTTCTGATGCTTGTGTAACCAGATTGGTGATGGCAGGAAAAGACTGTTCCTTCACCAGTGATCAACTTTCTTCTTCATGTTAGGCCGCAGCTGAACATCCCTCACAATTCTTGAAGTGTTTGCTTTATCTCAGGGATGAACTGCATTAGGTCTCCTTGATTAGTCTGAGGCACAATGCAATACTTTTTCCCTTCTGCCACTCCAGCACAAAACCTCTGAATATTTTTTCCACATTGACCTGATGGGGCATTTCACATTTTTTACTTTCATATCCCTGATGGAAGGGGATGATTCCCAAACTAGGATACGCAGATGGGTTCTGCTTCAGCCATTTGAACTGTCCTGTTCTTGAGTATTTCAGCTTGAGTTTTGCCACAACTCCTGCACTGTAATGCATCCCTTGTCTGGCATCACCCTGTCCCCTGTACTGTGGGATGACTGTGTTGTGGTGGGACGTGTTTCCAGTGAGTCATCTACCAGACACCGTAAAGAATACTATAAGCAGGACTAGAGGGGTTCTGCTTCCAGCCAGGGGGAGGCGGGGAAGAAAGGAACAATTGGGTTTACTGGACTGGGTATAGTTAATGGCCTGGTACATCACACCCACAAATGTATCAGGCTCTACTGACACATCAGTACTCACCGGTGCACAGAGTACCCTAATGCCATCAAGCTAGAAAGAGGTAGAACCCACCTGTATTTCTGGAGTGACAGGGGAATCCCAATACATAACTGTACTGGAGGCTGAGGTGAGTCTAACTGGGAAGGAATGGCACAAGCACCCCGCTGGGACTGGCCCGGAGGCTATGTGCATCCTCGGCATAGACTGCTTCAGGAGAGGGAATTCAGAGTTCCAAGAGGGCACCACTGGTGGGGCTTTGGCAGAGCTGCCTTGGAGACAAAGGACATGAAACAGTTGTCTACCTTGCTTGGCCTGCCACAGAACCCTTCTGTTGTGGGTTAGCTGAGGGGTGAAGACCAGCAGGTGCCAATGGCTACCATGGTGGTGCACCTGAGGCAGCGTCGTGGTAACCGAGTGTCCTGGTTTCAGTTAGCACAGAATTAATTTTCTTCCTAGTAGCTGGTGGAATGCTGTGTTTTGGCTTAGAATGAGAAGAGTGCTGATAACACCCCGATGCTTTAATTGTTGCAGAGCAGTGCTTATACTAAGCCAAGGACATCTCAGCCTTTGCTCTGTCCTGCCAACGGGCAGGCTGGGGGGTGCAGTAAGAGCTGGGAGGGGACAGACCCAGGACAGGTGACCCAAACTAGCCAAAGGGGTATTCCATACCATCTGACGTCATGCTAAACAATATATAGGGGTGGCTAGCCGGGGGGAGGGGGCCGGACTGCTCGGGGTTAGGCTGGGCATCGGTCAGCGGGTGGTGAGCAATTGCATTGTGCATCACTTGTTTGTACATACTATTATTACTTTCGTATTATCACCATTGTATCATCATTATTATTATTGTTATTATTATTTTGTTATTTTTTTTTCCTGTCTTATTAAACTGTCTTTATCTCAACTCACGGGCTTCACTTTCCATTTCTCTCCCCCGTCCCAGAGAGGGAGGGGGGAGGGTGAGCGAACGGCTGCGTGGTGTTTAGCTGCCGGTCGGGTTAAACCACGACAGTCTTTTTGGCGCCCAACGTGGGGCCCGAAAGGTTGAGATAACGGCAGATCTGATCAGAGTGTGTTAAACTAAAATTGGTGTAAGGATTAGACCTGCTTAATAGTCACTTGTCACGATGCTGATTGCTTTAATCACAACTCTGCTGCGCCTGTTTTCCAAATTGAGTATTATAGTACATTATTTTCCGTATTTGCTCTCTGTAGTGTTGTTTCTCCTCTCCGGGCCCTGGTTTCAGACCATTATGGTACTAAGTGTTATAGCAATGGCTTATGAGACGATAAGATATCTGGTCATGACTCTAACTTGGTATTTATACTCAGTAACATCGTGGACTCTGTACTTTGGAAACAGCATCTTGGGAACTATTAGCAATTATACCTATTGTTTTTCTCCATTAGAGAGTCAATCTGTGGAGGGGAAAGGGGAGGATATTTTTCCTTACTTGCTTACTCTCCCTTTCTCCTTCACCACCCCTGTATCCTCCTGGGTCACTCTGCCTTCCTCCTTCACCACCCTCTTATCCCCTGAGCTTGTCACAATAGCTCTCCAAGATATTGAATATTTCTGGAATACTCAGAATACCATAGTCTTGTTGTTCTGCCTCATGAATGCACTTCAGATTCTGCTTAAAGTTAAACAACTACTTATGAAGCTCATCCGGAGATCTGCCCGGAGGCAGTATAGTTGTGGGTGGCAGGGAGTATGGGTGGATATGGGCAGGCATCTAGAGCAGTTGGCACCCCCAGTGTGTTGGAAATTCACCCCTGAACAATGGCAAAATCCTCAAAAACTGGCAGAATGCTTGAAAAAAAGGTGTAATGATTCTGGCAGTTCCAAAGTAACACAAATCATTGTAACGTGCTGGGGCCTGGCTCATGCCTATCGAGCTGCCATTGATACTGCTGTCAACTTAGTGACAGACCCTGCGGCCACTCCAAACCCTGTGACAGATCCAACGGCCACTGTGACCCCTACGGTGGATTCTGCAGCCGCTCCAGTCCCAGCTCCTGCAGCCGCTCCAGTCCCAGCTCCTGCAGCCGCTCCAGCTCCAGCTCCTGCAGCCGCTCCAGCTCCAGCTCCTGAAGCTGCTCCAGCTCCAGCTCCTGCAGCCGCTCCAGTTCCAGCTCCTGCAGCTGCTCCAGTCCCAGTTCCTGCAGTCGCTCCAGTTCCAGCTCCGGCCGCTACTCCAGTCCCAGTTCCTGCAACTGCTCCAGTCCCAGCTCCTGAAGCCGCTCCAGCTCCAGCTCCTGAAGCCGCTCCAGCTCCAGCTCCTACTGCTGCTCCAGTCCCAGCTCCTGCAACTGCTCCAGCTCCAGCTCCTACTGCTGCTCCAGTCCCAGCTCCTGCAACTGCTCCAGCTCCAACTCCAGCTTCTGTAGCCGCTACAGCTCCGGTTCCTGCAACTGCTCCAGCTCCTGTAGCCGCTCCAGCTCCTGTGGCCGTGTCAGAGAAACGAGCTGTAGCAGTGCAAGTTGACCCTGCAGAGGGCATTCCAACCCCTGTGGCAGACCCTGTAACAAAGTCAGAGAAACGAGCAGTAGCAGTGCAAGCTGCCCCTGTAGAGAAGGTGAAAATATGGTATAGAAATTCAAGTCGTTTAGAACGCAGAGAGTCTTCTGCCAATCCAGGTAAGGCTTCTGCCAAAACTAAGTATAGAGATGACGAAGATGATGACGACGCTGGGCCGTCAAGGATTCAGGAGGAGGAAGATGAGGATGCCGAAAGAGCAACAGTAACTACCCGAAGCCTAAACGAGCGCGAGCTACGAGATGTGCGAAAAGATTTTGGTCGCTGTATAGGTGAGCAGCTTGTCACCTGGCTGCTCCGGTGCTGGGACTCTGGAGCCAATTGTGTGGAATTAGACGGCAGGGAAGCCAAGCGGCTGGGATCCCTTGCTCGAGACGCCGGCATTGACAAAGCAATTGCAGATGGAGCACGACCCACCAGCCTCTGGAGGCGTCTCCTCTCAGCTGTGAGGGAAAGGTATCCCTTCAAGGAAGATATTTTATGTCTACCAGGCAAGTGGACCACTATGGAGAAGGGAATCCAGTACCTGAGGGAATTAGCCGTACGGGAAGTGATTTATGAGGATCCAGACCTCAAACAAACATCCACAGATCCAGATGAAGTCAAGTGTACACGACCCATGTGGCGGAAGTTTGTACGGAGTGCACCATCATCATATGCCAGCTCATTGGCAATAATGGCCTGGAAAGAGGATGAGGAACCCACAGTGGGTGAAGCGGCTAAACAACTCCGGCAGTACGAAGAAAGTCTCTCCTCTTCCTTACAGGCCTGCGTCTCAGCTGTGGAGAAACTTTCTGAAAAGGTTCACCAACTTGAAGAGAATCTATTGTCCTCCCCACCTGAACCAACCAGTGCCCACCGACCAAAGGAGAACACTTGGGAGAAACTTTCTGAAAAGGTTCACCAACTTGAAGAGAGATTATTCTCCTTCGCACCTGTACAAAGCAGTGTCTCAGCTGTCAGGGGTAGGCGTTCACCCACACAAGGAAGACGATATGGTGGGTACTCACCCCGTGCCACCCTGTGGTTTTACTTACGAGACCATGGAGAGGACATGAGAAAGTGGGATGGAAAATCTACCGCGACCCTAGAGGCACGGGTACGTGAGTTGCAAAAGAAAACAATCAGGAAAAAGGGATTCTCCGAAAAGTTTGCTGCTCCAACTTCCAGCAGACAGTCCTTCAAACACAGAAACGAGGAAGATTCTGACCAGGATTAGGGGGGCCCTGCCTCCAGCCAGGGGGAGGAAAGGGACAATCGAGTTTATTGGACTGTGTGGATTCGATGGCCTGGCACATCACGCGCACAGAAGTATAAGGCTTTAGTAGACACCGGTGCACAATGTACTATAATGCCATCGAGCTATAAAGGACCAGAGCCCATCTATATTTGTGGAGTGACAGGGGGATCTCAGCAGTTGACTGTATTGGAGGCTGAAGTGAGTCTGACTGGGAATGAGTGGGAAAAGCACCGCATTGTGACTGGTCCGGATGCTCCATGTATCCTTGGCATAGACTATCTTAGAAGAGGATACTGCAAGGACCCAAAAGGGTTCCGGTGGGCTTTTGGTATTGCTGCCTTAGAGACAGAGGGCATTAAACAATTATCTACCTTGCCTGGTCTCTCAGAGGACCCCTCTGTTGTGGGGTTGCTGAGGGTCGAAGAACAGCAAGTGCCAATTGCTACCACAACTGTGCACCGGCGGCAATATCGCACCAACCGAGACTCCCTGATTCCCATCCATAAGCTAATTCGTCAATTGGAGAGCCAAGGAGTGATCAGCAAGACTCATTCACCTTTCAATAGTCCCATATGGCCAGTGCGAAAGTCTAATGGCGAGTGGAGACTAACAGTGGACTATCGCGGCCTGAACGAAGTCACGCCACCACTGAGTGCTGCAGTGCCGGACATGCTGGAACTTCAGTATGAACTTGAATCGAAGGCAGCCAAGTGGTACGCCACAATTGATATCGCTAATGCATTTTTCTCCATCCCTCTAGCAGCAGAGTGCAGGCCACAATTTGCCTTCACTTGGAGGGGAGTCCAATATACTTGGAATAGGCTGCCCCAGGGGTGGAAACACAGCCCTACCATTTGCCATGGGCTGATCCAGTCTGCACTAGAGCAGGGGGAAGCTCCTGAACACCTGCAGTACATCGATGACATTATTGTGTGGGGTGACACAGCAGAGGAAGTTTTCGAGAAAGGGAAGAAAATAGTCCAAATCCTTCTGAAAGCCGGTTTTGCCATAAAACAAAATAAAGTCAAAGGACCTGCACGGGAGATCCAGTTTTTAGGAATAAAATGGCAAGATGGACGTCGTCAAATCCCAATGGATGTGATCAACAAAATAACAGCTATGTCTCCACCAACTAACAAAAAAGAAACACAGACTTTCCTAGGTGTTGTGGGGTTTTGGAGAATGCACATCCCAAATTACAGTCTGATTGTAAACCCACTCTACCAAGTAACTCGTAAGAAGAATGAGTTTGAATGGGGCCCTGAACAACGACAAGCCTTTGAACAAATCAAGCAGGAAATAGTCCATGCAGTAGCCCTTGGGCCAGTTCGAACAGGACCAGATGTAAAGAATGTGCTCTATACTGCAGCCGGGGAGAACGGCCCCACCTGGAGCCTCTGGCAGAAAGAACCTGGGGAAACTCGAGGTCGGCCTCTGGGGTTTTGGAGTCGGGGATACAGAGGATCTGAGGCCCGCTATACTCCAACTGAAAAGGAGATATTGGCAGCATATGAAGGAGTTCGATCTGCTTCGGAGGTGGTCGGTACTGAAGCGCAGCTCCTCCTAGCACCCCGATTACCGGTACTAGGCTGGATGTTCAAGGGAAGGGTCCCCTCTACGCATCATGCAACTGATGCTACATGGAGCAAGTGGGTTGCACTGATTACTCAGCGGGCTCGAATAGGAAACCCCAGTCGCCCAGGAATATTGGAAGTGATCATGGACTGGCCAGAAGGCAAATACTTTGGGATATCATCAGAGGAGGAGGTGGGTCGTGCTGAAGAAGCCCCACTGTACAACCAGTTGCCAGAGAATGAAAAGAAATATGCCCTGTTCACTGATGGGTCCTGTCGTATTGTGGGGAAGCATCGGAGATGGAAGGCTGCTGTATGGAGTCCTACGCGACGAGTTGCAGAAGCTGCTGAGGGAGAAGGTGAATCGAGTCAGTTTGCAGAAGTGAAAGCCATTCAGCTGGCTTTAGACATTGCTGAACGAGAAAAATGGCCAGTTCTCTATCTCTACACCGATTCATGGATGGTAGCAAATGCCCTGTGGGGATGGTTACAGCAATGGAAGCAAAACAACTGGCAGCGTAGGGGCAAACCTATCTGGGCTGCTGCATTGTGGCAAGATATTGCTGCTCGGGTAGAGAACCTGGCTGTGAAAGTACGCCACGTAGATGCTCATGTGCCCAAGAATCGGGCTACTGAAGAACATCAAAACAACCAGCAGGTGGATCAGGCTGCTAAGATTGAAGTAGCTCAGGTGGACCTGGATTGGCAGCATAAAGGTGAATTATTTATAGCCCGATGGGCCCATGACACCTCAGGCCATCAAGGTAGAGATGCAACATACAGATGGGCTCGTGATCGAGGGGTGGACTTGACCATGGACGCTATAGCACAGGTTATTCATGACTGTGAAACATGTGCTGCAATCAAGCAAGCCAAACGGTCAAAGCCTCTTTGGTATGGAGGACGATGGCTGAAATATAAATATGGAGAGGCCTGGCAGATTGATTACATCACACTCCCTCAAACTCGCAATGGCAAGCGCCACGTACTTACAATGGTGGAAGCAACCACCGGATGGCTGGAAACATATCCTGTGCCTCATGCTACCGCCCGGAACACCATCCTGGGCCTTGAAAAGCAAGTCCTATGGCGACATGGCACCCCAGAAAGAATAGAATCAGACAATGGGACTCACTTCCGAAACAACCTTATAGACACTTGGGCCAAAGAACATGGTATTGAATGGGTGTATCACATCCCCTATCATGCACCAGCCTCCGGGAAAGTTGAACGATACAATGGCCTGTTAAAGACTACCTTGAAAGCAATGGGCGCTGGGACGTTCAAAAACTGGGATACGCATTTGGCAAAGGCCACCTGGTTAGTCAATACTAGGGGATCTACCAACCGAGCTGGACCTGCCCAATCAAACCTGTTACGTACTGTAGATGGGGATAAAGTTCCTGTAGTGCATGTAAAAAATATGCTGGGTAAAACAGTCTGGGCTACTCCTGCCTCAGGAAAAGGCAAACCTATTCGTGGAATTGTTTTCGCTCAGGGACCTGGATATACTTGGTGGGTGATGCAAAAGAACGGAGAGGTCCGGTGTGTACCTCAAGGAGATTTAATACTGGGTGAGAATAGCCCATGAACTGAATTGCACCATGTTAAATAGTATATTATACTGTATGTTATCACTACCATGATTACTATAGGTGACTAATTAGAATGTATGGAAAAGAGTGTAACCTGAGCATGACATAAATGGTATGGAATAAGGGGTGGATAGATGTCCTGGTTTCAGTTAGCACAGAATTAATTTTCTTCCTAGTAGCTGGTGGAATGCTGTGTTTTGGCTTAGAATGAGAAGAGTGCTGATAACACCCCGATGCTTTAATTGTTGCAGAGCAGTGCTTATACTAAGCCAAGGACATCTCAGCCTTTGCTCTGTCCTGCCAACGGGCAGGCTGGGGGGTGCAGTAAGAGCTGGGAGGGGACAGACCCAGGACAGGTGACCCAAACTAGCCAAAGGGGTATTCCATACCATCTGACGTCATGCTAAACAATATATAGGGGTGGCTAGCCGGGGGGAGGGGGCCGGACTGCTCGGGGTTAGGCTGGGCATCGGTCAGCGGGTGGTGAGCAATTGCATTGTGCATCACTTGTTTGTACATACTATTATTACTTTCGTATTATCACCATTGTATCATCATTATTATTATTGTTATTATTATTTTGTTATTTTTTTTTCCTGTCTTATTAAACTGTCTTTATCTCAACTCACGGGCTTCACTTTCCATTTCTCTCCCCCGTCCCAGAGAGGGAGGGGGGAGGGTGAGCGAACGGCTGCGTGGTGTTTAGCTGCCGGTCGGGTTAAACCACGACACCGAGACTCCCTGATTGCCATCCATGAGCTGGGTCATCAACTGGAGAGCCAAGGTGTAGATGCAGAGCTTGGGAGTGTGGCTTAGTGATGGACTTGTCAGACCTAAGGTAAAGTTGCCTGACCTGGGTGACACGTCCCAGAGTAGTGTCAGGCATAACAGAATTCTTTTTGCCTTCTGCATCTATAGCACAGAAAGTATGACTTTGCCCTACTCTATTGACTGGCAGGTATTTTCACATTACTCAATTTAGGATTCTGTGGCTGGAAGGGGACAATTTCCCAAAAGAGGCCAATCTCATGGGTACAGCTACAGCCAACGAAGATATATTTTCTTTAATTTGCATCTTGAGTTTTCCACAGAAGACCCAATAGAGCATAGATTTCCAGTTGTCTGCAAAGATTCTAGCAGAATTTCACAGGTTCCAATGGTCATTTCAATTTTTTGTTAATTTATTTTATTTTATTTTATTTTATTTTATTTTATTTTATTTTATTTTATTTTATTTTATTTTATTTTATTATTTTATTTTATTTCATTTTTTTCCCTAGGAACTCCTGACTTCTCTTAGAAAGGGTTTTATGTGCTGGGCTGGGCTGCAGTTACAGGGACAAAGACTACTGCTGGCAGCAGATGTGTCAGACCTCTAGACTCTACTTTTCCTCCCGATGAAGGTTTCCAAAGAAGACACCATAGAAAAATAGCAGAAGAAGAAAGATGCTCAAAACTGAAATGTAGCAAAATTCAGGATTTATAAACAGAAAATATTTTCATTAGTTGCTTTTTGAAATCTTCTTCCTTAAGTACATCATGCAAGCTCTGCAATTAGCTGCACAAGTCGTGAAGACTTAATAAAACTATGGAAGAGATGTCAGGAGTTTCTGCATTTTAATGAGGTCCATGATGTATTTCGACACTGATGCTATGGAGCTCAGGTACTATAGAAGAGAGTGATGTAACCGCTTGAGCAAGTAAAGTCAGGAGGAAAAGTTGAAGCGACTTGGAGTATGAATGGGACCAACTGAGGGCTGTTACTAAGAAAGCCTCCGTAGGGATGTGTTAGGGTAGATAATTGGAGGCCATGATTGCAGACTGGCAAAGTCCTGTGCTGAGAAAACTCTTGGTTGATTTTAGTGAAGCAGAAGAGCCAAGGCCTGACCCCAGCCACTGGGAGAGGAGATCCTGCATCCCCATGTCTGGCTCAAGGCTCTTCCTGGGATCTGTGGGATGGAGTGGGCAGTGGGATGCCATGAGAAGAACAGTGGTATGACACCTCTGAGCTGCTGCTCAGAGCTGAAAGAAATCAATGAAGCCTCATCAGAATTAATATAACATATCTCCCACAAACTCTAGCCAAGGGGACAAAAACCTCAGGGCTGTTGGGGCCTTCCCTTTTTACCAGCACCCTCTGCCTTCTCCTCTGCAGGCTTTCCTATGCTGTCCCACACTTTGCCCTATTTCCTTCAAGTCTACAGACACCCATCTCTGTCTACAACCTTGCTCTCATCCTTTGTTTCACCCATGTCTCGCCAACCCTCACCAGGTACTCCTTGAAAGACAAAGCCCAGGTCTGATCAGACACAAGCCACCTCAGCTGCATCTTCCAAGCCAGGGGCCTGCTGCTGGCCTTGCAGCTTCTTGGCTAGACACAGCCAAGCCTTGTGCCTCCTGCTGCCCACTCATGGACTCAAGCAGAAGGGACAGGACAACCCATGTTGGGGCCTTCTTTCTGTCTGGGTCCTCCTTGGTCTGGAGGCAGAGGGGATCCCCCAGTCAGCATGCCAAGCAGGTGCCTTCTGCTGGCCTAGCAGGGCCACTGCCAGATGTCAGCCCAAAAGTGCAGCTCCCAGGAAGAAGTCAAGGCTGACCTGCCACCTCCAGACAGAAATGACCTCACAGTCCCTTTCCGTGACACGTTCCTGCTGCTGCCCTATCAAGTGCAGAGACAGAAGTGGCCTCACAGTCCCTGCCACAGTCACATTGCTCCTGCTGGGGCAGGAAATGCTGAGGCAGAGCTGAGCCCTTCAGAGCACTCCCATCCATCTCCTCTTTGTGGTCGACAAGCTGATCAGACCCATGACCCCTCACATCCATCTTTGCATGCCATGTGACTGCATTGCACCCTCACAGTTCTTGGCCTGCACTAAGGGCCACACCCAGTATGGTACCTAAAGGTGAGCGTTAGGAGAGGGGCTGAAGGTGAGGAAGTCAATGCACAGGAACAGGGGAATCAGCTGTTAGGTGCTCATGCATCAGGGGACTAGGGCTCACCTTTCTGGGTTTGAATTTAAAGAAAGATTTTTTGGGAGGGATTGGTGTTCTGCTTTGCGTATCAGGTCTGTGGTTAAAGTGCGGACAAGCTTAGTGATTTAGGGTTTGTTTAGTTTTTCCAGTAATTCTAGGCCTAAATAGAGCATTTAAATCTAGTGTTAAGGGTAGGGATCAAGGTAAGCAAGAGAGTAAGGGTAAGGGAAAGAGGCGATGGACTGAGTTTTGGCTTCAGTGCACAATTAGATGTCAGGCATAGGAGTAGTTGATTCCTGTTTGGGTGTGGAGTAACATTTAAATGTAGGAATTATGTTTGCTCTTTGAAGCTGGGGAATAGCCTCATATAAGTGTTTTAAGTCACGGTTACAGCAGCTTCCGCATAGCCTGAACCAACTTACCTTTTACAAAATCTTTAGTTTCTGCTGGATAGTCCTATTCTCTCTTCCAAATCTCACATTTCTCCTGACCAGGGCTTCTCCTGACCTCGCTATATCAGTCATATTCTTAGGGACATCTTTCTGGTGGCTTTCATGATCTCAGAGTATCTGTCACAGCTCTGTTGGGTACTCTATTCCTGAGAAACGTGGCACTTAATACATGATGGAAAAGGACACAAAAGTCCATCAGAGCACCCTGAACATGTGCCCAGCAGTTTGGCACCATCACAAAAGTGCGCTTCCTGCCTACAACTTTTCTTTCCAGAATGGCTCCTATGGCTCCAGGGTAACTTTTCCCAGGATAAGTTACCCAGGATAAGGGTAACTTTTCCACTGTCCTGGTTTCAGTTAGAACAGAATTAATTTTCTTCCTAGTAGCTGGTGGAATGCTGTGTTTTGGCTTAGGATGAGAAGAGTGCTGATAACACCCCGATGTTTTCATTGTTGCAGAGCAGTGCTTATACCAAGCCAAGGAAGCCTCATCCTTTTGCTCTGTCCTGCCAACGGGCAGGCTGGGGGTGCAGTAAGAGCTGGGAGGGGACAGACCCAGGACAGGTGACCCAAACTAGCCAAAGGGGTATTCCATACCATCTGACGTCATGCTAAACAATATATAGGGGTGGCTAGCCGGGGGGAGGGGGCCGGACTGCTCGGGGTTAAGCTGGGCATCGGTCAGCGGGTGGTGAGCAATTGCATTGTGCATCACTTGTTTGTACATATTATTATTACTTTCCTATTATCACCATTGTAACATTATTGTTATTATTGTTATTATTATTTTGTTATTATTATTTTCCTGTCTTATTAAACTGTCTTTATCTCAACTCACGGGCTTCACTTTCCATTTCTCTCCCCCGTCCCAGAGAGGGAGGGGGAGGGTGAGTGAACGTCTGCGTGGTGTTTAGCTGCCAGCCGGGTTAAACCACGACAGTCTTTTTGGCGCCCAACGTGGGGCTCGAAAGGTTGAGATAACGGCAGATCTGACCACAGTGTGTTAAACTAAAATTGGTGTAAGGATTAGACCTGCTTAATAGTCACTTGTCATAATGCTGATTGCTTTAATCTCAACTGTGCTGCGCCTGTTTTCCAAATTGAGTATTATAGTACATTATTTTCCGTATTTGCTCTCTGTCATGTTGTTTATCCTCTCCGGGCCCTGGTTTCAGATCATTATGGTACTGAGTGTTGTAGCAATGGCTTATGAGACGATAAGATATCTGGTCATGACTCTAACCTGGTATTTGTACTCAGTAACATCATCGACTCTGTACTTTGGAAACTGTATCTTGGAAACTATTAGCAATTATACCTATTGTTTTTTTCCATTAGGGAGTCAATCTGTGGAGGGGAAAGGGGAAGATATTTTCTCGTACTTGATTACTCTCCCTTTCTCCTTCACCACCCCTGTATCCTCTTTGATCACTCTCCCTTCCTCCTTCACCACCCTCTTATCCTCCGAGCTTGTCACAATAGCTCTCCAAGATATTGAATATCCTTGGGATACTCAGACCAGCATAGTCTTGTTGTTCTGCCTCCTGAATGCACTTCAGGTTCTGCTTGAAGTTAAACAACTACTTAGGAAGCTCATCCGGAGATCTGCCCGGAGGCAGTATAGTTGTGGGTGGCAAGGAGTATGGGAGGATAAGGGCAGGCATCTAGAGCAGTTGGCACCCCCAGTGTTTTGGAAATTCACCCCTGAACAACTGCAAAATCCTCAAAAACTGGCAGAATGCTTGAAAAAAAGGTGTCACGATTCGGGAAGTTCCAAAGTAACACAAATCATTGTAAGGTGCTGGGGCCTGGCTCATGCCTATCGAGCTGCCATGGATACTGCAATCAACTTAGTGACAGACCCTGCGGCCACTCCAAGTCCTGTGACAGATCCAACGGCCACTGTGACCCCTACGGTGGACTCTGCAGCCGCTCCAGTCCCAGCTTCTGCAGATGCTCCAATCCCAGCTCCTGCAGCCACTCCAGTCCCAACTCCTGCAGCCGCTCCAGTCCCAGCTCCTGCAGCTGCTCCAGTCCCAGCTCCTGCAGCCGCTCCAGCTCCAGTTCCTGCAGCTGCTCCAGTTCAAGCTCCTGCAGCCGCACCAGTTCCAGCTCCTGCAGCTGCTCCAGCTCCAGTTCCTGCAGCTGCTTCAGCTCCTGCAGCCGCTCCAGCTCCTGTAGCTGGGTCAGAGAAATGAGCTGTAGCAGTGCAAGTCAACCCTGCAGAGGGTATTCCAACCTCTGTGGCAGACCCTGTAACAAGGTCAGAGAAACAAGCAGTAGCAGTGCAAGCTGCCCCTGTAGAGAAGGTGAAAAAATGGTATAGAGATTCAGGTCGTTTAGAACGCAGAGAATCTTCTGCCAAATCTAGGTATAGAGACGACGGAGACGACGACGACGCTGGGCCATCAAGGGTTCAGGAGGAGGAAGATGAGGATGCCGAAAAATCAACAGTAACTACCCGAAGCCTAAACGAGCGTGAGTTACGAGATGTGCGAAAAGATTTTGGTCGCTGTATAGGTGAGCAGCTTGTCACCTGGCTGCTCCGATGCTGGGACACTGGAGCCAATTGTGTGGAATTAGACAGCAGGGAAGCCAAGCGACTGGGATCCCTTGCTAGAGACGCCGGCATTGACAAAGCAATTGCAGATGGAGCACAATCTCACAGCCTCTGGAGGCGTTTCCTCTCAGCTGTGAGGGAAAGGTATCCCTTCAAGGAAGAACTTTTATGTCTACCAGGCAAGTGGACCACTATGGAGAAGGGAATCCAGTACCTGAGGGAATTAGCCGTACGGGAAGTGATTTATGAGGATCCAGACCTCAGACAAACATCCAAAGATCTAGATGAAGTCAGGTGTACACGACCCATGTGGCGGAAGTTTGTACGGAGTGCACTATCATCATATGCCAGCTCATTGGCAATAATGGCCTGGAAAGAGGATGAGGAACCCACAGTGGGTGAAGCGGCTAAACAACTCCGGCAGTACGAAGAAAGTCTCTCCTCTTCCTTACAGGCCTGCGTCTCAGCTGTGGAGAAACTTTCTGAAAAGGTTCACCAACTTGAAGAGAATCTATTGTCCTCCCCACCTGAACCAACCAGTGCCCACCGACCAAAGGAGAACACTTGGGAGAAACTTTCTGAAAAGGTTCACCAACTTGAAGAGAGATTATTCTCCTTCGCACCTGTACAAAGCAGTGTCTCAGCTGTCAGGGGTAGGCGTTCATCCACACAAGGAAGACGATATGGTGGGTACTCACCCCGTGCCACCCTGTGGTTTTACTTACGAGACCATGGAGAGGACATGAGAAAGTGGGATGGAAAATCTACCGCGACCCTAGAGGCACGGGTACGTGAGTTGTAAAAGAAAACAATCAGGAAAAAGGGATTCTCCGAAAAGTTTGCTGCTCCAACTTCCAGCAGACAGTCCTTCAAACACAGAAACGAGGAAGATTCTGACCAGGATTAGGGGGGCCCTGCCTCCAGCCAGGGGGAGGAAAGGGACAATCGAGTTTATTGGACTGTGTGGATTCGATGGCCTGGCACATCACGCGCACAGAAGTATAAGGCTTTAGTAGACACCGGTGCACAATGTACTATAATGCCATCGAGCTATAAAGGACCAGAGCCCATCTATATTTGTGGAGTGACAGGGGGATCTCAGCAGTTGACTGTATTGGAGGCTGAAGTGAGTCTGACTGGGAATGAGTGGGAAAAGCACCGCATTGTGACTGGTCCGGATGCTCCATGTATCCTTGGCATAGACTATCTTAGAAGAGGATACTGCAAGGACCCAAAAGGGTTCCGGTGGGCTTTTGGTATTGCTGCCTTAGAGACAGAGGGCATTAAACAATTATCTACCTTGCCTGGTCTCTCAGAGGACCCCTCTGTTGTGGGGTTGCTGAGGGTCGAAGAACAGCAAGTGCCAATTGCTACCACAACTGTGCACCGGCGGCAATATCGCACCAACCGAGACTCCCTGATTCCCATCCATAAGCTAATTCGTCAATTGGAGAGCCAAGGAGTGATCAGCAAGACTCATTCACCTTTCAATAGTCCCATATGGCCAGTGCGAAAGTCTAATGGCGAGTGGAGACTAACAGTGGACTATCGCGGCCTGAACGAAGTCACGCCACCACTGAGTGCTGCAGTGCCGGACATGCTGGAACTTCAGTATGAACTTGAATCGAAGGCAGCCAAGTGGTACGCCACAATTGATATCGCTAATGCATTTTTCTCCATCCCTCTAGCAGCAGAGTGCAGGCCACAATTTGCCTTCACTTGGAGGGGAGTCCAATATACTTGGAATAGGCTGCCCCAGGGGTGGAAACACAGCCCTACCATTTGCCATGGGCTGATCCAGTCTGCACTAGAGCAGGGGGAAGCTCCTGAACACCTGCAGTACATCGATGACATTATTGTGTGGGGTGCCATAGCAGAGGAAGTTTTCGAGAAAGGGAAGAAAATAGTCCAAATCCTTCTGAAAGCCGGTTTTGCCATAAAACAAAATAAAGTCAAAGGACCTGCACGGGAGATCCAGTTTTTAGGAATAAAATGGCAAGATGGACGTCGTCAAATCCCAATGGATGTGATCAACAAAATAACAGCTATGTCTCCACCAACTAACAAAAAAGAAACACAGACTTTCCTAGGTGTTGTGGGGTTTTGGAGAATGCACATCCCAAATTACAGTCTGATTGTAAACCCGCTCTACCAAGTAACCCGTAAGAAGAATGAGTTTGAATGGGGCCCTGAACAACGACAAGCGTTTGAACAAATCAAGCAGGAAATAGTCCATGCAGTAGCCCTTGGGCCAGTTCGAACAGGACCAGATGTAAAGAATGTGCTCTACACTGCAGCCGGGGAGAACGGCCCCACCTGGAGCCTCTGGCAGAAAGAACCTGGGGAAACTCGAGGTCGGCCTCTGGGGTTTTGGAGTCGGGGATACAGAGGATCTGAGGCCCGCTATACTCCAACTGAAAAGGAGATATTGGCAGCATATGAAGGAGTTCGATCTGCTTCGGAGGTGGTCGGTACTGAAGCGCAGCTCCTCCTAGCACCCCGATTACCGGTACTAGGCTGGATGTTCAAGGGAAGGGTCCCCTCTACGCATCATGCAACTGATGCTACATGGAGCAAGTGGGTTGCACTGATTACTCAGCGGGCTCGAATAGGAAACCCCAGTCGCCCAGGAATATTGGAAGTGATCATGGACTGGCCAGAAGGCAAATACTTTGGGATATCATCAGAGGAGGAGGTGGGTCGTGCTGAAGAAGCCCCACTGTACAACCAGTTGCCAGAGAATGAAAAGAAATATGCCCTGTTCACTGATGGGTCCTGTCGTATTGTGGGGAAGCATCGGAGATGGAAGGCTGCTGTATGGAGTCCTACGAGACGAGTTGCAGAAGCTGCTGAGGGAGAAGGTGAATCGAGTCAGTTTGCAGAAGTGAAAGCCATTCAGCTGGCTTTAGACATTGCTGAACGAGAAAAATGGCCAGTTCTCTATCTCTACACCGATTCATGGATGGTAGCAAATGCCCTGTGGGGATGGTTACAGCAATGGAAGCAAAACAACTGGCAGCGTAGGGGCAAACCTATCTGGGCTGCTGCATTGTGGCAAGATATTGCTGCTCGGGTAGAGAACCTGGCTGTGAAAGTACGCCACGTAGATGCTCATGTGCCCAAGAATCGGGCTACTGAAGAACATCAAAACAACCAGCAGGTGGATCAGGCTGCTAAGATTGAAGTAGCTCAGGTGGACCTGGATTGGCAGCATAAAGGTGAATTATTTATAGCCCGATGGGCCCATGACACCTCAGGCCATCAAGGTAGAGATGCAACATACAAATGGGCTCGTGATCGAGCGGTGGACTTGACCATGGACGCTATAGCACAGGTTATTCATGACTGTGAAACATGTGCTGCAATCAAGCAAGCCAAACGGTCAAAGCCTCTTTGGTATGGAGGACGATGGCTGAAATATAAATATGGAGAGGCCTGGCAGATTGATTACATCACACTCCCTCAAACTCGCAATGGCAAGCGCCACGTACTTACAATGGTGGAAGCAACCACCGGATGGCTGGAAACATATCCTGTGCCTCATGCTACCGCCCGGAACACCATCCTGGGCCTTGAAAAGCAAGTCCTATGGCGACATGGCACCCCAGAAAGAATAGAATCAGACAATGGGACTCACTTCCGAAACAACCTTATAGACACTTGGGCCAAAGAACATGGTATTGAATGGGTGTATCACATCCCCTATCATGCACCAGCCTCCGGGAAAGTTGAACGATACAATGGCCTGTTAAAGACTACCTTGAAAGCAATGGGCGCTGGGACGTTCAAAAACTGGGATACGCATTTGGCAAAGGCCACCTGGTTAGTCAATACTAGGGGATCTACCAACCGAGCTGGACCTGCCCAATCAAACCTGTTACGTACTGTAGATGGGGATAAAGTTCCTGTAGTGCATGTAAAAAATATGCTGGGTAAAACAGTCTGGGCTACTCCTGCCTCAGGAAAAGGCAAACCTATTCGTGGAATTGTTTTCGCTCAGGGACCTGGATATACTTGGTGGGTGATGCAAAAGAACGGAGAGGTCCGGTGTGTACCTCAAGGAGATTTAATACTGGGTGAGAATAGCCCATGAACTGAATTGCACCATGTTAAATAGTATATTATACTGTATATTATCACTACCATGATTACTATAGGTGACTAATTAGAATGTATGGAAAAGAGTGTAACCTGAGCATGACATAAATGGTATGGAATAAGGGGTGGATAGATGTCCTGGTTTCAGTTAGCACAGAATTAATTTTCTTCCTAGTAGCTGGTGGAATGCTGTGTTTTGGCTTAGAATGAGAAGAGTGCTGATAACACCCCGATGCTTTAATTGTTGCAGAGCAGTGCTTATACTAAGCCAAGGACATCTCAGCCTTTGCTCTGTCCTGCCAACGGGCAGGCTGGGGGGTGCAGTAAGAGCTGGGAGGGGACAGACCCAGGACAGGTGACCCAAACTAGCCAAAGGGGTATTCCATACCATCTGACGTCATGCTAAACAATATATAGGGGTGGCTAGCCGGGGGGAGGGGGCCGGACTGCTCGGGGTTAGGCTGGGCATCGGTCAGCGGGTGGTGAGCAATTGCATTGTGCATCACTTGTTTGTACATACTATTATTACTTTCGTATTATCACCATTGTATCATCATTATTATTATTATTATTATTATTTTCCTGTCTTATTAAACTGTCTTTATCTCAACTCACGGGCTTCACTTTCCATTTCTCTCCCCCGTCCCAGAGAGGGAGGGGGGAGGGTGAGCGAACGGCTGCGTGGTGTTTAGCTGCCAGCCGGGTTAAACCACGACAGTCTCTTCTCCCACGTGCCCAGTGACTGTATGAGGTGGGAATGGGGTAAAGTTGTGGCAAGGGAGGTTTAGTTTGGATATTAGGAAGAACTTCTCTTCCGAAAGGGTTGTTAGGCACTGGTACAGGCTGCCCGGGGAAGTGGTGGAGTCACCATCCCTGGAGGGCTGTAAGGAATCACTCGCCAGGCTCCTTTGCTGGGGCTGCTGTGTGCCCTGGGGCTGCAGAGCTCTCCTCTGCCTGCTCACACCAGACTGAGCACTTGAGCTCTAGACAGTCCACATGGGACACAACATGGTGTTCAGCAGTAAATATTGAGGTCATCTTTCCAAGACAAGGTATCAGTTTCTCAGAGACTGGCAGCACAGAGGTCTGCTTGTGGAAATTGAGGATTTACAGAATATTCCTCATGTTTGGGATTGGAGATTCTTTTTCTTTCATTTTTCTTTTCCTTTCCTTTCCTCATGTGTCTATCTCTCTGTGAGTTTTTATGTTCTTTCCCCTCTCCCTCTAGATGTGTTTCCTCCTCTCCCTCTAGAGGAGGAGGAAGCAGGCAGCTCATGCATGTGTAGTTGCTAGTTCAGGTGAGGAAGGAGGATTCTGGCTATGCTGTAAGGAAATGGAGGTCTGTGAAGCTGCAGCAGCCCTGCTCTCTTGCCTGGCAGATCCCCAGCACACAGTGCCTGTGCCCCGCAGGGCCAGCCCCGCTCCCCAGGCCAGCACAAGAGGCCTGGCCCAGCCACAGAGCAGCCTGCCCCGAGCAGGGGCCTGCACAAAGAGCTTTCCCTTTGCCCTTTCCCCATCAGTGCAGGCCCAGCAATGCTGCCCTGCTCTTCCCCAGGGCCATCTCTGCTCCCAGAGAGCCTTGCCCAGGGCAGTGTGTCCATGCTGGCCTGGTCAGCCATTGCTGCTTCCTGCCCTGTGCTCCCCACAGGACTCCAAGCTGGCGGTGTTGCTGTGAGAGCCAGGAGCTGTGGTGCCCTGGGATCCCCGTGGGTCTCCCCCCCTGCCCATGCTGTTCAGGCTGGGCAGCAGACCTACGTCCATGGGGATCTCTGCTGCTGAGCCCCTTTCCATCTGCCCTGATGGCCCAACAGCACAGGGCAGTGCTGGGCAGGACCATGGGGTATCTCTAAGGGCACAAAGGACAGGTGAGTGCTGCACCAGACCTGGCCCAGGAGCCTATAAGAGGGTGTCCACTGTTCCTTTGCAGTCTTATGGGCCTTCACCTGCTGGCTCTTCAATTCCTCCCCCAGCATTGCAGAGACCTGTTTAGAACAAAGACTCCTCAGATTCACTTTTCCCTTTAAAAAATACACGTAAAAATTACTCTTTGGATGGTCACTCATTTTACGAGGTCCTAATCGCTACTGTCGTGGTTTAACCCGACCGGCAGCTAAACACCACGCAGCCGTTCGCTCACCCTCCCCCCTCCCTCTCTGGGACGGGGGAGAGAAATGGAAAGTGAAGCCCGTGAGTTGAGATAAAGACAGTTTAATAAGACAGGAAAAAAAAAATAACAAAATAATAATAACAATAATAATAATGATGATACAATGGTGATAATACGAAAGTAATAATAGTATGTACAAACAAGTGATGCACAATGCTATTGCTCACCACCCGCTGACCGATGCCCAGCCTAACCCCGAGCAGTCCGGCCCCCTCCCCCCGGCTAGCCACCCCTATATATTGTTTAGCATGACGTCAGATGGTATGGAATACCCCTTTGGCTAGTTTGGGTCACCTGTCCTGGGTCTGTCCCCTCACAGCTCTTACTGCACCCCCCAGCCTGCCCGTTGGCAGGACAGAGCAAAGGCTGAGATGTCCTTGGCTTAGTATAAGCACTGCTCTGCAACAATTAAAGCATCGGGGTGTTATCAGCACTCTTCTCATTCTAAGCCAAAACACAGCATTCCACCAGCTACTAGGAAGAAAATTAATTCTGTGCTAACTGAAACCAGGACATCTATCCACCCCTTATTCCATACCATTTATGTCATGCTCAGGTTACACTCTTTTCCATACATTCTAATTAGTCACCTATAGTAATCATGGTAGTGATAACATACAGTATAATATACTATTTAACATGGTGCAATTCAGTTCATGGGCTATTCTCACCCAGTATTAAATCTCCTTGAGGTACACACCGGACCTCTCCGTTCTTTTGCATCACCCACCAAGTATATCCAGGTCCCTGAGCGAAAACAATTCCACTAATAGGTTTGCCTTTTCCTGAGGCAGGAGTAGCCCAGACTGTTTTACCCAGCATATTTTTTACATGCACTACAGGAACTTTATCCCCATCTACAGTACGTAACAGGTTTGATTGGGCAGGTCCAGCTCGGTTGGTAGATCCCCTAGTATTGACTAACCAGGTGGCCTTTGCCAAATGCGTATCCCAGTTTTTGAACGTCCCAGCGCCCATTGCTTTCAAGGTAGTCTTTAACAGGCCATTGTATCGTTCAACTTTCCCGGAGGCTGGTGCATGATAGGGATGTGATACACCCATTCAATACCATGTTCTTTGGCCCAAGTGTCTATAAGGTTGTTTCGGAAGTGAGTCCATTGTCTGATTCTATTCTTTCTGGGGTACCATGTCGCCATAGGACTTGCTTTTCAAGGCCCAGGATAGTGTTCCGGGCGGTGGCATGAGGCACAGGATATGTTTCCAGCCATCCGGTGGTTGCTTCCACCATTGTAAGTACGTGGCGCTTGCCATTGCGAGTTTGAGGGAGTGTGATGTAATCAATCTGCCAGGCCTCTCCATATTTCTATTTCAGCCATCGTCCTCCATACCAAAGAGGCTTTGACCGTTTGGCTTGCTTGATTGCAGCACATGTTTCACAGTCATGAATAACCTGTGCTATAGCGTCCATGGTCAAGTCCACCCCTCGATCACGAGCCCATCTGTATGTTGCATCTCTACCTTGATGGCCTGAGGTGTCATGGGCCCATCGGGCTATAAATAATTCACCTTAATGCTGCCAATCCAGGTCCACCTGAGCTACTTCAATCTTAGCAGCCTGATCCACCTGCTGGTTGTTTTGATGTTCTTCAGTAGCCCGATTCTTGGGCACATGAGCATCTACGTGGCGTACTTTCACAGCCAGGTTCTCTACCCGAGCAGCAATATCTTGCCACAATGCAGCAGCCCAGATGGGTTTGCCCCTACGCTGCCAGTTGTTTTGCTTCCATTGCTGTAACCATCCCCACAGGGCATTTGCTACCATCCATGAATCGGTGTAGAGATAGAGAACTGGCCATTTTTCTCGTTCAGCAATGTCTAAAGCCAGCTGAATGGCTTCACTTCTGCAAACTGACTCGATTCACCTTCTCCCTCAGCAGCTTCTGCAACTCGTCGCGTAGGACTCCATACAGCAGCCTTCCATCTCCGATGCTTCCCCACAATACGACAGGACCCATCAGTGAACAGGGCATATTTCTTTTCATTCTCTGGTAACTGGTTGTACAGTAGGGCTTCCTCAGCACGACCTACCTCCTCCTCTGATGATATCCCAAAGTATTTGCCTTCTGGCCAGTCCATAATCACTTCCAAGATTCCTGGGTGACTGGGGTTTCCTATTCGAGCCCACTGAGTAATCAGTGCAACCCACTTGCTCCATGTAACATCAGTTGCATGATGTATAGAGGAGACCCTTCCTTTGAACATGCAGCCTAGTACTGGCAATCGGGGTGCTAGGAGGAGCTGCGCTTCAGTACCGACCACCTCCGAAGCAGATCAAACTCCTTCATATGCTGCCAATATCTCCTTTTCAGTTGGAGTATAGCGGGCCTCAGATCCTCTGTATCCCCGACTCCAAAACCCCAGGGGCCGACCTCGAGTTTGTACTGGGTCTGGCTGGAATGTTAACTTTCCCGGCAGCAGCCCATACAGTGCCGTACTCTGTACTTGTAGCTGGAACAGCAGTGTTATCACACCAGTGTTGTGTCTACTGCTGAGCAGCACTGGCACAGCATTGGGCCTTTCTCTAACCCTCCTAGGGGGTGGGCAAAAAGTGAGGAGAGAAACATCACTAGGGCAGCTGACCTAAACCAATCAAAGGGATATTCCATACCATGTGGTGTCACACTCAGCAATAAAAGGTGGAAACAGGAAGAAGAGGGGAGGGGTGGGCTCTCATTGAGAAGACGTCGGTCCTCCTCTCGAACACCGGCTGCGTGCGTTGAGGCCTTGCTTCAAGGACGTGGTCAATCATCGCTCATTTGTGGGAAGTAGAGAGTAATTTCTTTCCTCTGCACTTCCATATAGCCTTCATTTATTTTGTTTGTTTGTTTTCCTCCCTTTTTTCCCCTTTCCCTTTTATTTCCCCTTAGTTAAATTGTTTAGTTCATGGTAGTCTTTATTTAATTATTCTAATTATTTCCCTTTAATTAAATTATCCTTATCTCAACCCGTGAGTTGTTCTTTGCTTTACTTCTCCCCCTCCTCATCTAAAGGAGGGGGAGTGAGAGAGCGGTTGTGGGGTTTAGCTGCCCAGCACGGTAAAACCACTACACAACTGTTTGAAATCAGTTTTACAGCAACATCAACATTACATGAACCCTCTTACCTCTACAAAGTAAGCTTCCAAGCAACTCTTCACTTCTTCCCGCACCCCAATCTGACATCTCTCTTGGCCAGGCTACTCCTGACCTCCCCATATCAGTCATTTAACTGGGATCAGCTTTCTGATGGCTGTCATTATATCAGAGTACCTGTCTCTCCTCTGTTGGCTACTCTATTCTGTGGTATTAGACTGCTCTATACTCTATACTCTGTTGGTTATTCTAGTCTGTTACTTCGACTATGCCCAGGGCATTCGTTGCCTCCACGCAGCCTGCCAGGACCTGCCACAGTCTCATTCCTCCTGGTGGGGCAGGAGATCCTGAGGCAGAGCTGAGCTCCTCAGAGCATTCCCACCCATCTCCTCCTTGTGGCCCACAAGCTGATCAGATCCATGGCCCCTCACATCCATCTTTGAATGCCATGTGGCTGCAGAGCAGCCTCACGGTTCCTGCCTTGCCCCTAGGGAAAACGAACCTAAATTTAAAGGTTAGGAAAAAGGTTAAAGGTGAGGACGTTAATGCACAGGAAGACAGGCTTTGGATGTTAGTTGTTCGTTTATGGCATTAGGGGCTACAGCAAACTTTTCTGGATTAGAGATTAAGCAAATTTTTAGTAGGAGGGTTTGATGTTCTGCTTGGGATGTCAGGTCTGTGGTTAGGGCATGTGGAAGCTCTTTGGTTTAACATTTTGTTTAGATCTGCAAGAATACTAGAGTTAATTAGAGCATTTTAATGCTAGTGTTAAGGGCAGGGATCAGGCTGAGCAAGAGCGCAAAGATAATGGAAAAGGGGTTTGGACTAAAATTTCTGAAGCACGACTGACTTCATAATACCATACCTACAAAACACCCCCTTATGAGGCCAGGACCTGCACACATACAAGTAATCTGGCTGTGATCCTTGCAGCATTGATGATGGGCTCCCAGCCTCTCTGAGGAGCCAGTTCCATGCCAGTCCTGTAAGGTACTTGGGCAGGAGGGACCTCCTGCCCTGTGCCTGTTGGTGGTCTCTCAGATCCTTGCTCTAAGTGAAGATCACGCTCACATACAGAAGCCCTGTGCATGAAGCTGGCCTGGAAAACACTTGAGGAAGCACCTCCCAGCCCCAGCCCCAGCCCCAGCCCCAGCCTCAGCTGGTGGTGCTGCTCTGTAGGGTGAGGGGGCCGGGGTTCCCGGGGCATGGGGCACTCTGCAGGGCCATGCTGGGCAAGCTGGGAAGCAGGCCCAGCTCATGGGGTCACTGCCATTGCCCCAGGGCTGCAAGGAATCACACACCAGGCTCCTTTGCTGGGGCTGCTGCGTGCCCTGGGGTTGCAGAGCTCTCCTCTGCCTGCTCACACCAGATTGAGCACTTGAGCTCTGGTCAGTCCACATAGGACAGGCTCACGCTCTGCGGGCTCCATTCATTGCTGTCTACTGGGCTCACAATGCCCTGACAGAGGAGGCCAGTGAGTGAGTTTTTGGAGCCATGGGGCAATGGCAGTGACATTTCTATGTTTCTCACAAACTTCACACAATTGTTTCTCCTAGCCCTCCCCACTGCCCAGCACTGTCTCTCGGGTGGCACTCGGTGACCCTTCAGAAGGGCCTTTGGGCTTCCTCAATTGTCCTGGTGCTTATTAGCACCTTCCTGGCTCCTTCCAGAGCTTCTTCTCCATTGTGGAGACACTGTCTCTGGCTGGGGCAGAGTTCTTCTGCAGTGCAGCCCCTGTGGTGCTGTGTTTTTGATATGTGACCAAAGCAGTGTTGGTCACCCACGGCTGTAGTCACTGTTTCTGAGCAATGTTTGCACAGCATCAAGGCCTTCTCTGCTTCTCACTCTGCCCCACCATCGAGTCGGCTTCCACTAGACCAGGTTGCTCAAAGCCCCATCCAACCTAGTCTTGAATACTTCCAGGGATAGGGCATCCACAGCTTCCCTGGGCAGCCTGTTCCGCTGCCTTACCACCCTCTAAGTCAAGAACTTCTTTCTAATAGCTAATCTAAATCTACCCTCTTTCAGTTTAAAACCATTACCGCTACTCCTATCATGACACTCTGATGAAGAGTCCCTCCCCAGCTTTCCTGTAGGCCCCCTATTGGTACTGGAAGGGCTCTTTAAGGTCTCCCCAGAGCCTTCTCTTGTCCAGGCTGAACAAACCCATCTTCCTCAGCATGTTCCTAGGAAAAGGGCTGCAGCCCATTGATCGTCCTCATGGCCCTCCTCTGGACTCCTTCTAATAGATACACATCCTTATTGGGGCCTCAGAGCTGAGCACAGTACTTGAACTGTGGCCTCACAAGCCCTCCTAACAGATCAACATTCACTCCAAACTTGGTGTCATCTGCAAACTTACTGAGGGTGCACTCGATCCCCTCATCCACATCATTGATGGAGATATTGAAGAGAACAGGCCACAGTACGGGGCCCTGCGGGACACTAAGGACAGGCCTCCATCTGCATTTATTCGCATTTACCATGACTCTTTGGGCCAGTTTTTAACCCAACAAAGCGTACACCCGTCCAAGCCTTGAGCAGCCAGTTTCTCTGGAGAATGTTGTGGGAAAAGATGGAAAATCCTTACTGCGGTCTAGGTAGAGCACATCCACAGCCTTTCCCTCATCCACTGTGAGCATCACCTTGTCACACCTTGCGATCTGATTTGCCAAGACAAATTTGACCTGCCTTTGACAAACCTATGCTGACTGGGCCTGATCACCTGGTTGTTCTGGAAGCGTTGTGTGATGGAATTCAAGATAATCTGCTCCAAGAGCTTCCCCAGGACCGAGTTCAGACTGACAGGCTTGTAGTTCCACGATCCTCCTTCCAGCCGTTTTGTAGGTGAGCATCACAGTTGCTAGTCACCAGTTGACTGATAGCCAGGACTGCTGATAAATGATGGAAGGCAGCTTGATTGAGCACTTCTGCCAGCTCCCTCAGCACCCTCGGATATATCTCATCTTGCTCCATAGACTTGTGAACACCCTCCATGAGGGATGCCGTACGAGCAGTGGTGCCTGCTCACCAGGAACCAGGCCAGCTTCCTACAGAGCTGCCTTACGAGGGGCATGGCCACCAAGAAAATCTGAGTTATCCGACTCAGCTCAGATGTGATGTGACACCACATGGACAAGTGTCTACAAATAGCCAATAAAGAGGTACAGGTCTGGGATTCTCTAGGCAATCCTGATTTGGAGAGGATCAAGGGCTATGACAAGGCTGAAAGTCCCAGCAGGACTCAGGTCTTTGTGTCCATGGCTATGGTTGTTGTCTCTGTCACTGAGCCCTATGAGGAGACAGCTTATCATTAAAGCACCAGGGCCTCATTGCCTCCTCGCCCGCACCCATGAAACAGGCAGGGGTTGTACCATTCTCCTGCACTTGGCCATGTACATCCCCATCTCCTACTGCCCAACAAAGAGCCCTGAGCAAGGTGTGAAGGTGTGAACGGAAAGGATCTCCCTTCTCACAGGTTCAGGGTCAAGGCCTGGCCCTTGTGCTTGCTGACACACATCCAGTTTTCCTGCACATCAGTGTCACCTTCACATTGCCTTTGTCTCCTTGTCCTCACTGCCTCCAGGGTTCTGCTCTAACGAGCTCCAAGGGAGGCTGTGTCAGTGCTGGCCCTCAGGGGGACACTGCAGGAAACTTGCCTCTGACTTGGACTTCTGGAGAGATGTCTTCAATTGTCTCTGAGTGCCTGAGGTTCGTGGGCTCATCAGCAAAGCCCCCAGAGGGGTGATTGCAGTGCCTTGGGCTGGTGCTGTGCTGCTGAGCTGGGCCGGGCTCATGGGACAGAGAGAGCTCGTGGCAAGAGGGCCATGGTGCAGAGAGACAGCTGTGGCCAGGAGCAGCTCCTCTGCACAGCGCAGCAGGGCTGGGGGCTCTGACCACAGCTGGCACCCAGGCAGGAAGGGATTCCAGGCAGCCTGGAGGCTGTGGGCAAAGGAGAGCTCAGTGCAGGAGAAACCTTCACAGCTCTGCCCATGGTAAGTCTCTGGCTGCACGACAGTGCAGGGCAGGCTCCTGGAAGGGGCTTCTGTATGCGGAATGTCTCTGCCTGGCCAGGAGCTGCCAGGATGCCTCTCGTGGCTTGTGCGGTGTGGAGGAGAAGATGCTGCAGGGCAGCCTTGGACAGAAGATGAGCAGGTCAGAGTCTGCCTGCAAAGAGAAGGCACTTTCTGCACTCTCTGCCTGCCTCATCCTGCTATGATTGTGGGGCAGACTCTGCATTAACAGAGTGGCTGGGTTTGCCCAGGTGATGGAGCTTCCTGTTGCGTTTGAATAAGACATAAACAGGTTAGTGATGAACCCGAGAGCAACCCTTCAGTTCTCTCTGCTTACACACTGCACCAGGGCTTTGCTGAGATATTCATTAAGGACCTGCAGACAGGGAGATCTCCCCAGAGCTGTCCTCATCCCCAGTATCTGTCTGCAGGGCTGAGCTTGGCACACAGCGGGTGGAATGGGGGCTGTGAGCATTGACGGGAGGAGCCGTGGGGACAGAGAAAGAGCTGCTGGCAGGGACAACTGCAGGCAGCAGGGACATAGACAGGCAGTGAGAGGGAGCTGCTCCCTCCCTGCCATCCCCTGCAGTGCAGGCGCCTTCCTCGCAGCAGCCCCTGGTCTCCTCTCTTCCCCTCACAGCTTCTGTCACGGCATGTATAACCTGGGGGGCTGAGAATATGGGGTGTCTGAACCCTAAATCTCTGTGTCACTAGACACATTTGCTGCAGACCCCTCCACCTTCCTCCGTGGAAGAAGGCACAGAATCACAGAATCATAAAATATCCTGAGTTGGAAGGGACCCACAGGGATCATCGAGTCCAACTCCTGGCTCCATACAGGTCTTACCCCCAAACTTCTACCATATGACCAGGAGCATATTCCAAACTCTTCTTACACTCCAGAGCTCTTGTCCCTCTGCTGTCTGTGCAGGGTAGATGGCACAGGGCTGTGAGGACAGGCTCTACCTCATCGACACCACAGCCTCTGCACTGGGTTGGGTCCGCCCTGCCTGCCCATGCCTGCTTCTCTCCCTTGCCCAGCGTGGCAGCTGGTGGTGCCTGATTCTGACAGGGAGTGCTGTGCACGAAGGGTGAAGCAGGAGGAGATGCTCCCTGTTTTCTCCAGCCAGACACGCATGATCCACCTGCTGGTTTTGTCTCCTGGGTATTGAACAGGGAAGATGCACACAGAGTCACACAGCCAAACACCCCACACTCAGCAGAGGGAGCCACTGCCCAGGAACCTTCCCTCTTGGAACCTCGAATGGAGCAGAGTAGGCTCATTGGGAGCTGCTGGGCAGAGGAGGCTGCAGTGTACAGGACACTCAGCAAGCAGAAAGCAGGGCTCCAGACAGGGAGAGACACAAAGATCCTCTTAGAAAGAGGGAATGTAAGACTTTAATTGGGGATTAACTGATTTTTGCTCACAGTCATTACTCATAACACACCGTCTCACTCTCTATATATGTTTTTTTTTTTAATTTCGCAGTCTCCTTGACCAAACTAAGCAAATGCCCAACATCAGCTGTGTGAGCGAGTTCCTCCTGCTGCCATTCGCAGACACGCGCGAGCTGCAGCTCCTGCACTTCACGCTCTTCCTGGGCATCTACCTGGCTGCCCTCCTGGGCAACGGCCTCATCCTCAGCGCCGTAGCCTGCGACCACCGCCTCCACACCCCCATGTACTTCTTCCTCCTCAACCTCGCCCTCCTCGACATGGGCTGCATCTCCACCACTCTGCCCAAAGCCATGGCCAATGCCCTCTGGGACAACAGGGCCATCTCCTATCAAGGATGTGCTGCACAGGTTTTTCTGTTTGTTTTCTTGATTGGGTCAGAATTTTATATTCTCACCATCATGGCCTACGACCGCTACGTTGCCATCTGCAAGCCCCTGCACTACGGGAGCCTCCTGGACAGCAGAGCTTGTGCCCAGATGGCAGCAGCTGCCTGGGGCAGTGGCTTTCTCCATGCTGTCCTGCACACAGCCAGTACATTTTCCTTGCCCCTCTGCCAAGGCAATGCTGTGGACCAGTTCTTCTGTGAAATCCCCCACATCCTCAAGCTCTCTTGCTCAGACTCAGACTATTTCAGGGAAGTTGGGCTCATTGCCTTTAGCTTCTGTTTAGGTATTGGTTGTTTTATTTTCATTGTGGTGTCCTATGTGCAGATCTTCAGGACTGTGTTGATGATGCCCTCTGAGCAGGGCAAGCACAAGGCCTTTTCCACGTGCCTCCCTCACCTGGCTGTGGTCTCCCTGTCTATCAGCACTGCCACATTTGCCCACCTGAAGCCCCCCTCCATCTACTCCGCACACGTGGACGTGGTGGTGACAGTTCTTTACTCGGTGATACCTCCAGCAGTGAACCCACTAATCTACAGCATGAGGAACCAGGAACTCAAGCATGCACTGAAGAAGCTATTCCAGTTGTCTTCCAGAAGCAGTTAGCTACAGCTCTTCTGTTACAATGGGAAAAAGTCACCAAAAAAAAAATATGCCATAGAATCATAGAATATTCTGAATCATAGAATCATGGAATCCTAGTGAAGGATCTTCAAGTCCAGCTCATGCACAGTCCAGGTCTACCCAAAAATTCAGACCATATGACTAAGGGCACAGTCCAAATGCTTATTAAACTCTGACAGGCTTGGTGCAGTGACTACGTCCCTGGGGAGCTTGTTCCAGTGTGCGACCACCCTATAAGTGAAGAACTTCTTCCTGATGTCCACCCTAAACTTCCCCTGCCTCAGCTTGATGTCATTCCCTTGGGTTCCATCACTGTTGATTACGGAGAATAGATCAGCTCCTGCCTCTCTGCTCCTCCTCATGAGGAAGTTGTAGACTGCAATGAGGTCCCCCCTCAGCCTCCTCTTCTCCAGGCTGAACAGGCCCAGTGCCCTCAGCCGCTCCTCATACGTCTTCCCCTCTAGGCCCTTCACCATCTTCATCGCCCTCCCCTGGACACTCTCCAACAGTTTAATGTCCTTCTTGTACTGTGGTGCCCAGAACTACACACAGTACTCAAGGTGAGGTCACACCAGGGCAGAGTAGAGCAGTACAATCTCCTCCCTCGACCGACTAGCAATGCCGTGCTTGATGCACCCCAGGATATGATTGGTCCTCCTGGATGCCAGGGCACACTGCTGGCTCATATTCAACTTCCTTTCAACCACAACCCGTAGATCCCTCTCTGTAGGGATGTTCTCCAGCATCTCATTGCCCAGTCTGTATGTATAGCCAGGGTTGCCCCATCCCAGGTGCAGGACCCAGCACTTGTCTTTGTTAAACTTCATGTGGTTGGTGATTGCCCAGCTCTCCAATCAGTCCAGGTCTCTCTGCAAGGCCTTTCTACAATCAGCAGAATCTGCAATTTCTCCAAGTCTGGTGTCGTCGGCAAATTTGCTCAGAACACCTTCTAGTCCTACCTCCAAATCATTTATAAAGACATTGAAGAGGACTAGCACTAAAATGGAGTCCTGGGGAACCCCACTGGTGACCATCCACCAGCCTGATGTGGCCCTGTTTACCACAACTCTTTGAGCCCTACCCTTCAGCCAATTGCTCACCCGTTCCATGATGTTTTTGTTAAGTTGTATGCTGGACATTTTGTCCAGTAGGGTCCTTTGAGAAACTGTGTCAAAAGCCTTACTGAAATCCAAAAAGATCACATCAGCTGGTTTCCCTTGATCGACTAGATGGGCGATCTTCTCATAAAAGGAAATCAAATTTGTCAAACAGGACCTACCCCTCATGAACCCATGTTGGCTGGGACCAATGACTGCTTTGTCTCCCAGGTGCGCTTCAATAACTCCTAGGATAATCTCCATAATTTTACAAGGAACTGATGTGAGACTGACAGGCCTGTAGTTGACAGGGTCTTCTTTCTTGCCCTTCTTGAAAATTGGGACAACGTTTGCCAGCTTCCAATCTACTGGGACCTCTCCAGATTCCCAAGACCATTGAAAAATTATTGAGAGAGGTCATGCGATGACATCAGCCAGCTCTTTAAGCACCCTGGGATGGATCCCATCTGGATCCATGGACTTGTATGGATCCGGGTGGAGCAGGAAATTCTGCACACGCTCAGGGTCAGTTGGGAGTTTGTCATTCACATCGGCATGGTTCTCCAACTCAGGGCACCCAGGGTCCCAAAGCCCATCATCAGCATTGAAGACAGAGGTGAAGAAAGCATTAAACATCTCTGCTTTGCCTATGCCCTCGTCTGTGAGGAGACCTTGCCCGTCAAGTAAAGGACCTATGTTTTCTTTGGTTCTCCTTTTTTTTGTTCACATATCTAAAAAAACATCTTGAATTGTCTCCCACAGATGTGGCCAGCTTCAACTCTAGTTGGGCTTTTTCTCCCTACGAACGCGAACAGTGTCCCTGGATTCCTTCCACATTGCCTGACCCTGCTTCCAGCAGCCATACAATTTCTTGTTATGCCTAAGCTCCAGAAGATCCCTGGTCAGCCAGGCTGGTCTTCTGCACTGCCTGCTTGACCTCCAATATTTTGGAATTCCCTGATCATGTGCTTTTAGGAGGCAGTGCTTAAAGGCTGTCCAACACTGATGGATGCCAAAACCTTCAAAAGCATCTTCCCAGGGTCCTTGCTGACTAGTTCCCTGAGCAGCCTGAAGTCTGCTTTCCCCATATCCAGGGCTGAAGTTTTGGTGGCAGTTTTCCTTCTGTCACCAAAAAAGTTTAAACTCAACTGCTTCATGGTCTCTATGACTAAGACGGCCACCAATTGCCACGTCTTCCACAAGACCCTCTCTGTTTTCCAGCAACAGATCAAGGAAGGCACCTTTCCTGGTTGGCTCTCTTAGCACCTGCACCAAGAAGTTATCATCTAGGTGCTTTAAGAACCTTCTGGACCTGCTCGTGTTGGCTGTGTGATATACCCAATTAACTTCTGACAAGTTGAATTCCCCCATAAGGACAAGGGTAGTTGATCTCAAGGTATGTCTTAGTTCCTCAAAGAATAACTCATTGGTGTCATCATCCTGTTTGGGTGGTCTGTAATAGACTCCCACGATGACATCCCCTTCATTTGTTCATCCCTTAATCCTTACTCAGAGGCTCTCAACTTTGCCATCCCCAACTTGAAGCTCCCTACAGTCTAGCCCCTCCTTCACATACATCACCACCACCCCCACCTCCTCACCTGCCCTGCCTGTCCCTCCTGAAGAGCCTGGAGCCATCTATTGCAGCACACCAGCCATAGGACTCATCCCACCAGGTTTTGCTTATGCCAATGATGTCGTAGCTGTGGGACTGGGCCAAGACTTCTAACTCATCCATTTTATTCCTCATACTGCATGCATCTGTGTAGAAGCACTTCAAATGCACTTCATTGCATGCAGCACCTTGTGGAGCTGACCGAAAGGCCTCACTGGCACACAGTCCCTCTGATTCTAGTGCACCATCACCAGCTCATCAGCAGCATGCCTGGTTTTATCCCTTTCCCCCTTCGACTCTAGTTTAAAGCCCTATCTATCAGCCCTGGCAACTCCTGAGCCAAAATCCTTACCCCTCTCTGAGAGAGGCGCATCCCATCTGGTGCCAGTGGAACCGGTGTCACATAGACCTTCCTGTGATCGAAAAAAACAAAGTTCTGTCGGTTGCACCAGTCCCGAAGCCATGTATTAATGTGATGAGTCTGTTTGTCAGCATTGATCCCCCCTTATCGGAAGGACAGAGGCAAACACAACCTGTGCCCCTGATCCTTTAAGTAGTCTTCCCAAAGCCCTAAAGTCCCTTTTGATTGCTCTCAGGCTTCTCTTTGCTACCTTTTCATTTCCAGCCTGAAAGACCAGTAACAGGTAGTAGCCGGTGGGCTGTACCATGCACTTAACTTTCTTAGCAATGTCTCTTCTCCATAAGAAGTCTGTGGGTTGGGCCCAGTTGTCATATTGGGCCCTCTGTCCCTTTCAGAAGGGAGTCCCCCATGATGATAACCCTATAAGCCCTAAGAAAAAGGGATGGAAAAATCTACCGCCATTCTAGAGGCACAGATACAAGAAGTGAAAGGAAAAATATTGACAAAAAGGTGTTCTGAGAATATTGTTTCTCCAGTTTCCAGCAGATAGTCCTCCAGACACACTAATGAATACTATGAGCAGGACTAGAGGGATCCTGCCTCAAGCCAGGGGGAGAAAACAGACAATTGTGTGCTATTTGACTTTAAGGATTTAATGGCTGGCACATCAGGCCCACAGCAGAATCAGGCTCTAGTGGACAGCGGTGCACAGTGTACTGTGATGTCATCAAGGGCCAGAAGCCATTTGTATTTCTGGAGTGACAGGGGGATCCCAGCAGTTAACAGTACTGGAGGCTGAAGTGAGTCTAACAGGGAAAGAGTGGCAAAAGCATCCCACTGAGACTAGCCTGGAGCCTTTGTGCATCCTTGGCATAGACTGCTTCAAAGAGGGTACTTCCAAGATCCAAATTTCACTGGTGGGTTTTTGGCATAGCTGCCTGGGAGATGGAGGACATTAACCAGTTGTGTCTACCTTGCCCACTCTTTCACAGGACCCTTCTGCTCTGGAGGTGCTGATGGCCAATGAGCAGCAGGTGCCAATCACTACCAGCCGTGCACCTGAGGCAGTATTACAGTAACAGAGACTCCCTGATTCCCCTGCATGAGCTGGTTCATCAACTGGAGAGCCAAGGACTGATCAATAAAACTCTCTCACCCTTTAATAGTCCCATATGGACAGTGCAAAATTCTAATGGAGAGTCAAAGATAACGATGGACTTCTGTGGCCTGAATCAAGTCCCACCACCACTGAGTGCTGCTGTGCCGGGTATGCTAGAACTTCATTCAGTATGAACTGAATGAAGTGAACATGACGCCCATCTACAAGAAGGGCCGGAGGGCAGACCCGGGAAACTACAGGCCTGTCAGTTTGACCTCAGTGCCAGGGAAGTTCATGGAGCAGATCCTCTTGAGAGTCATCATGCAGCATTTGCAGGGCAAGCAGGCGATCAGGCCCAGTCAGCATGGGTTTATGAAAGGCAGATCCTGCTTGATGAACCTGATCTCCTTCTATGACAAAGTGACGCGCTGGGTGGATGAGGGAAAGGCTGTGGATGTGGTCTACCTTGACTTCAGCAAGGCTTTTGACACCGTCTCCCACAGCATTCTCCTCAAGTAACTGGCTGCTCTTGGCTTGGACTGGCGCACGCTTCGTTGGGTTAGAAACTGGCTGGATAGCCGGGCCCAAAGAGTCGTGGTAAATGGAGTCAAAAGGCTCTGCAGGAGGATCTGGATAGGCTGCACCAATGGGCTGAGGTCACCTGCATGAAGTTCAACAAGGCCAAGTGCCGGGTCCTGCACCTGGGGCGCAATAACCCCAAGCAGAGCTACAGGCTGGGAGAGGAATGGTTGGAGAGCTGCCAGGCAGAGAAGGACCTGGGAGTTATGGTTGATAGTCGGCTGAATATGAGAAGCCAAGAAGGCCAACAGCATCAGAAGCAGCATGGCCAGCAGGGCTAGGGAGGTGATTGTCCCCCTGTACTCAGCTCTGGTGAGGCCGCACCTCGAGTACTGTGTTCAGTTTTGGGCCCCTCGCTACAAGAAGGACATCGAGGTGCTTGAGCGGGTCCAGAGAAGGGTGACGAAGCTGGTGAGGGGCCTGGAGAACAAGTCCTACGAGGAGCGGCTGAGGGAGCTGGGCTTGTTCAGCCTGGAGAAGAGGAGGCTCAGGGGCGACCTTATCGCTCTCTACAGATACTTTAAAGGAGGCTGTAGCGAGGTGGGGGTTGGCCTGTTCTCCCACGTGCCTGATGACAGGACGAGGGGGAATGGGCTAAAGTTGTGCCAGGGGAGTTTTAGGCTGGATGTTAGGAAGAACTTCTTTACCGAATGGGTTGTTAGACATTGGAACAGGCTGCCCAGGGAAGTGGTGGAGTCACCATCCCTGGAAGTCTTTAAAAGACGATTATACGTAGAGCTTAGGGATATGGTTTAGTGGGGATTTTTAGCGTTAGGTAGAGGTTGGACTTGATGATCTTGAGGTCTCTTCCAACCTAGAAATTCTGTGATTCTGTGAACTGGAGTCAAAGGCAGTCAAGTGCTAGGCCACAATTAATATTCCTAATGCATTTTTGTCCATCCCTTTCACAGCAGTACACAAGCCACACTTTGCTTTCACATGAAGGGGTGTCCTGCCCACCTGGAATCAACTGCACCAGGGCTGGAAACACAGCCCTACCATTTGCCATGGGCTGACCCAGAGTGCTCAAGAACACAGGGAAGCTCCTGAACAACTCCAGCATGCTGGTGTCATCATCACATGGGACACCACAGCAGAAGTATTTGAGTAAGGGAATCAAATGTTCCAAATCCTTCTGAAAGCTTGTATTGCATTTCAACCCATTGTCTTTTTAGAGGTGGTTGTGAGATAACAGCCATGTGGTGCTGAGCTGCCTGCTAGGTTAAAGCACATCATGTTTGACAACCACAGTTTAAAAGCACTAATCACCCTTGTAAAAGTCATTTCCCCTGTGTTCAGAGAAGGGCAGTTGGTGATGCGTTCAGTGTGCTTCAACCACCACACCCCAGCAGAGACCCTGCTGCCTTGGGGAGCTGTCAGCCCTGAGGCCTTGGGGACACCTCGAGGGAGCCCAAGGGCACAGAGCAAGCGATGCCATGGTCGGGTGCTGTGCTGCTGAGCTGGGCCGGGCTCGTGGGACAGAGAGAGCTCGTGGCAAGAGGGCCCTGCTGCAGAGAGACAGCTGTGCCCAGGAGCAGCTCCTCTGCACAGTGCAGCAGGGCTGGGGGCTCTGACCGCAGCTGGCACACAGAGAGGAGAGAAGGAGAGAGGGCTTGGAGGCACTGAGGAGCGCAACAACAGAGGGCAGCGTGTGGCAGGACACATCTGCAGGCTCTTGACACCGTGAGGCTCTGGCAGCAGGGCACTGCAGGTGGGGTTGCCAGAGGGGTCTTCTACATCTGGCACATCCGATGGCTGATAGTATCTGTCAGGGTGGGTCTCACTCTACTTGTAATTTGGACTAGGAGATACTTTAGAGAATGGCATTTATGAATGGGCATTTCAGGAGGAAGACTGAGGCTTGGTTAGTCTGAAGAGGAAGATTTTTTTGGATTCTCTGCTTTAAGATTCTTGCAGTGGAGTGGAATCTGAGTGAGTCTGAGCACACAGCTTGTGGTATGGGGTCTGTTAGCATGGACAGGAAAGAGATGTGGGGACAGGGAACCAATTCCCAGCAAGGACATGAGCAGGCAGTGAGAGGCAGCTCCTGCCAGAAATGCTGTGTGAGGGAGAGCTCAGACATCTCCCTGGGACAATCGCTGCTCTTCTCTCCCACCAGCACAGGGCAGCTGAGACCAGAACGGATGGACAGACTGGCTGTGCTCTCTGTAGTACACTCTGCACTAGAGGAATAGTATCTGTGACTCTGAGGGTCCACAAGGTTTCACTTGTACTGCACCAGGAATGACAGTATGGAAAAAAGAAATTGCCACAGACCTTCTTTGCTGCTAGGGGACTTGGGAGCAGCAATTTGTTCATATCAAGAGTTAAAATAATCTGAGAATACCCCATGTTCCTCTTTACTTTTTTTTTATAGGTAAGGACTGTTAACTACACTGCCCACAACAGAGTCTCCTGCTCCCAGGGACACCCTCAGGCAACATCAGTCAGAGCTTATGAAATGGACCTGACTAAAGACTGCTTAATAGGTCGAAATTGAATCAGATATCAACAGATAATTTTGTTGTATTTTCTTACTGCCTTTTCCCTCCTTGGAAGAAACCCATGGCCACAACCAGCAAATGCCCAACATCAGCTCTGTGAGTAAGTTCCTCCTGCTGGCATTCGCAGACACGCGTGAGCTGCAGCTCCTGCACTTCACGCTCTTCCTGGGCATCTACCTGGCTGCCCTCCTGGGCAACGGCCTCATCCTCAGCGTCGTAGCCTGCGACCACCACCTCCACACCCCCATGTACCTCTTCCTCCTCAACCTTTCCCTCCTCGACCTCGGATCCATCTCCACCACTCTGCCCAAATCCATGGCCAATGCCCTTTGGGACACCAGGACCATCTCCTATCAAGGATGTGCTGCACAGGTCTTTCTGTTTGTCTTCTTTATCACAGCAGAGTATTCCCTTCTCACAGTCATGGCCTATGACCGCTACGTTGCCATCTGCAAGCCCCTGCACTACGGGAGCCTCGTGGGCAGCAGAGCTTGTGCCCAGATGGCAGCAGCTGCCTGGGGCAGTGGCTTTCTCAATGCTGTCCTGCACACGGCCAGCACATTTTCCCTGCCCTTCTGCCAAGGCAATGTCCTTGAACAGTTCTTCTGTGAGATCCCCCAGATCCTCAAACTGTCCTGTTCAGATGCCTACCTCAGGGAAGTTGTATTTATTGCATTTAGCTTTTGTTTAGGCTTTGGTTGTTTTGTTTTTATTGTGGTGTCCTATGTGCAGATCTTCAGGGCAGTGCTGAGGATGCCCTCTGAGCAGGGCCGGCACAAAACCTTTTCCATGTGCCTTCCTCACCTGGCCGTGGTCTCCCTGTTTGTCAGCACTATCATGTTTACCTACCTGAAGCCCCCCTCATTCTCCTCCCCATCCCTGGACCTTGCAGTATCTTTTCTGTACTCCATGTTACCTCCAGCAGTGAACCCCCTCATCTACAGCATGAGGAACCAGGAGCTCAAGGATGCACTGAGGAAATTGTTTGAATACATATTTCTTAAAAAAAAAAAAAATAATGTGCCTTTACGTTCTGAGTTTATCTCAGAAACAGTTAGGAAAGTAATTTGGTTTTATTTTTCTTGATAAATATGTTCTCCAAGTTGTGGTGTCGATTTAATTAATATCATGTTAGCCTCCTACCTGTTCATTTATCTCTTTACTTTTCATAATTATCTCATGTATATCTAAAGCCAGGCTTTCTGTGTAGCTATAGACAATAAAGAAGCAAGCAGAAATTCATAGGTCTCAGCTGCAGTGCATTCCCATCTCCTTTGAGAGACGTTATTTAAAAAAAAAATAGCAAAACTATTTGTGACAGTGATGCTTGACCACTTTCTTGAAACAGGGCCTCAACAGATAGAGCTTATTTTCAGGAGGACAGTCGTTTTCATAACGGGAGCTCACCTCTCCCCTCTCCTTCCATTTTCCACCTTCTATTGCTGAGTGTGACATCATATGGTATGGAATATCTCTGTGGCTGGTTTAGGTCAGCTGCCCTGGTGATGTCGCCTCCCTGTCTCTTGTGCACCCGCAGCCTGCTGGCTTTTTGGGGAGGGAGGATTAGAGGGATTCCTGATGCTATGACAGTACTGCTCAGCAGTAGACAAAACAGAACCGTGATACCAGTGCTGTTCTAGCTACTCAAGCTGAGCACAGCACTGTGTGGGCTTCTACAGGAAAAGTTAACTCCATCCCAGCCAGGCCCAGTACGCTCACATATTGAAAACACAGAACCACAGGGGTTGCTCTGCAGAGAATTACTTCATCAAATTCAGAGCCAGTGCAGGGCCACACACTGGACAAGAAGGCTCCCTCTGAGCTCTGTGGGGAGTCAGGAAGGTCCTAATAAGCAGCAGGAAGACTGAAGAAGACCAAGGCCGATCTGAAGGTTGGCTTATTCCCACCTGGGAGGCAGTGCTGGGCAGTGGGAAAGGCTATGAGAAAGACATGTGAGAAGACCATGAGAAACAAGGAAATATCACTGCCATTGCCCCAGGCCTGCAAAAAATCACTCACCAGACTTCTTTTCTGGGGCCGTGTGAGCCCAGGAGACAGCAGTGAATGGAGCCCACGGAGCGTGAGCCTGTCTGAGGTGGACTGAGTAGAGCTCAAGAGCTCAGTCTGGTGTGAGCAGGCAGAGGAGAGCTCTGCAGCCCCAGGGCACACAAAAGCCCCAGCAAAGAAGCCTGGCGAGTGATTCCTTGCAGCCCTGGGGCAATGGCAGTGACCTCATGAGCTGGGTCTGTCTCCCAGCCTGCCCAGCACAGCCCTGCAGAGTGTCCCCATGCCCCAGGCACCACAGCCCCCTTGCTCAGCAGAGCAGCACTGCCAGCTAGGGCTGGGGCTGGGGCTTGGAGGGTGCTTTCCCTGAATGTCAGCTTCAGGCTCATGGCTTCTGGATAAAAACATGATCTTCACTGTGCACAAGGAGCTGAGACACTGCCAACAGGTACAGGGCTGGAACATTGCCTGCAAGGTCCCTCCTGCCCTAGCACCTCCCACGACTGGCACGGAACTGGCTCCTGAGTGTCAGAGAGGCTGGGAGCCCAGCAGGTGTGCCATGAGCTTGGAGGATCACCAACAGATCATTTCCATCTGGGCAGGTCCTGGCCCAAAAAGGGCGTGTTTGGTAGGTGTGGTATTATAAGCTCAGTGGTGTCTCAAAAACACTAAGTCCAGCAGGAAGCGAATGGCTGTTAAATGGCCTGTGAGGTGAGCTCTTTCTGAAGTAGCTGACAGGTCACCCTTGACTCCTGGCTGGGATCTGTGCCTTTAGGCTCACATCTGCCAGTGTCCATGGTAGGGCAGCAGAAGGCACTTGCTGTGCATGTAGTTTCTGAGATCGGCTCTTTCTAAGTACCTGGTAGGCCCCATAGAGGAAGAGGTCTTGGGTAGGGGTTGTCATATCAGAGGTGTCAGCTTTTGCCTGAAGTCATCCTTTAGGACTGCTTTCAGTTTTCTACACAGAGGGGGCCACTGCCTCCAAGATGCTTGGGGCAAACTGAACCATGCATGAGAGTTTGGAAAAAGGTACCCTGGGTGCAAAGAATTTCCCAGTTTATTAAAGAATTTATTAGGAATTTTTTTTGTTAATTTGTTTTTACAATTAAATTTCTTGGGTTTGATTTAAATAAATGTATTTTTAACATCTTGTAATATTTTTTTAATTTCTTTTATCCAGTCATCTAATTTAGCTAAAGAAGCAAGCTTAATGAATATGTAAAGACAATAACAAGTCCCTCAGAATATCATTCATCTCAGTTTCTCTGTCTTCCCATCTCCTCTGGAGCTGGGAGAGAAGCCCCAGCACACAGGAGGGGCTCAGGATCAAGAGCCCAGCTACCACATGCAGGAGACGCTCCGGTGGCCCTCGGGGCTGCCCCTCACTGCCTGCTGGGCTCTGCTTCTCTGCTGCCTTCGGGTTGGGGCTGCTGCTTCCCTGGAGCCATGGCCATGGCCTGCAGCATGACGTGGCCTTTTCACTGCTGCTGTCTTTTGGCTTCCACATTGACCACTGCTGGCAGTGGAGGTGCCCTGAGAACTCCACCTGGCCCCACCTGATTTTCCCAAAGGGCTCCGGCCTTCTGCAGGTCTTTTCTGACATCTGCTGGTCCGGGGAAGTGCCTCAAATGCAACGGGGCCACTGGAGGTTTTCCCTGGTTGCTTATGGTCAGACGGCAAAGCTCTGCCAGAATACCCAGTATTTTTTTCAGTACTTGAATGATAAAGCAACAACTCATCAACTCAAAAGATTCAATCCCTTCCGTAAAATGTCTCATGTGAAGTGTAATTTCTATCATGAAGAAATGTGATTTTTCAGGATGCATATTCATCCCAGGAGAAGAAATACTGGTGTTCACCTGTAGTTGCATTGTCATCGCTTTTCTATCATGGTGTGCTCCCTCCCTCATCTTCCAGGCACAAAACTCATCTTGATTACATAGACCCTGCTGAATTTCCCCTTTCCAGCTGCCTTTCTGGACCTATACACTTCCCATCATTCTCCTGGTTTGCCCTCCTCTTACCGTTAAATCATTCAGACCACTCTCAGTGACCCAGTTGCTGCTTGGAGTTTCAGTGAGTTCAAGGTCGCCCATCTCGCAGCAGTCTGTCTAATGGTTTCCTTAGTAAGACCCTCATCATTTATCATTGAATTAGTATGATAAGGATTAATATTAACACAGTTATTTAAATCACTGTAAAATACATCATGTACAGTCATCCTTTTGGGAAGGTAAACATCACTGGAGGCAACAAAATAAGGAACTTGACCTTTTTTTTTTTTTTTTTTGAAAATTGCAGCATGATTTCCTGTTGTTTGTTTTGAAATAGGAAAAACCCTGCTCTTCCCACCTAAGCAGGGCTTCAAAGGAGAAACCCTAGACCAATATAACCAGGAGAATGATGCTCTAAACTGAAACACAACAAAATTCAGCCTTTAAAATGAAGAAAGATTTTTATTAGATGCTCCTTGAAATCTTCCCCCTTAACTACAACATGAAAGCTCTCCAATTAGCTGATCAAGTCTTGAAGACTTGAAGAAAATGGTGGGAGAGACATGGCTCCTTAGGAGTTTCTGTGTTTTAATGAGTTCCATGGTGTATTTTGGTGCTGAGTCAGTGAAACTTGGGTACTGAGAGGAGAATGATGCAACAGAGCGAAAAAGCAAACTCAAAAGGAAAAGCTGAAGTGACTTGGAGTATTAATGGTCCCACTGAGGGCTGTTACTAACAAAGCCTCCCCAGGGACTGCTTAGGGCAGATAATTGGAGGCCATGATTACAGACAGGCAAAGCACTGTGCTGAGAAAAGTCTTGGTTGACTTTGGTGAAGACAAGGCCCAAGGCCTGACCCCAGCCACTGTGAGGAGGGATCCTGCACCCCCCTGTCTGGCTCAGGACTTTTCCTGGGGGTCTGAGGAATGTGGTGGGCAGTGTGATGCCACGAGAGGAAAACTGGTATGACACCATCCTGTCTCTGCACAGGGTTGCAAGGAAGCAAAGAGGCTGCATTGCAATGACTATATCTCATTTTCTCAAAAGCTCTAGGCAAATTGTCAGGACTGTTGGGGCCTTCCCTTTTTACCAGCAACCTCTGTCTTTTCCTCTGCACGCTTTCCTATGCTATCCCACACTTTGTCCTGTTTCCCGGAAGTCTGCAGACACCCACCTCTGTTCACCACCTTGCTCTCATCCCAGCATTTCCATCATATCACCAACGTCTCATCAACCCTCACCAGCTGTTCCTTGAAAAATGAAGCTAAAGTCACATCATAGATACTCACCAGCACCTTCCAAGCCATGGGTCTGGTGCTGGCCTTGCAGCTTCTTGGCTACACACAGCCAAGCTTTGTGCCTGCTGCTGTCCACTCATGGACTCAAGCAGAAGGGACAGGACAACCCATCTGGGGGCCTTCTTTCTGCCTGGGTCCTCCTGGCTCTAGAGGCAGAGGGGATCCCCCAGTCAGCATGCCAAGCAGGTGCCTTCTGCTGGCCTAGCAGGGCCACTGCCAGATGTCAGCCCAAAAGTGCAGATCCCAGGGAGAAGTCAAGGCTGACCTGCCACCTCCAGACACAAGTGACCTCACAGTCCCTTTCCGTGACACGTTCCTGCTGCTGCCCTATCAAGTGCAGAGACAGAAGTGCCCTTTTGTTGGGGCTGCTGCGTGCCCTGGGGCTGTAGAGCTCTCCTCTGTGTACTCACACCAGACTGAGCACTTGAGCTCTGGTCAGGCCACATGGGACATAACATGGTGCTCAGCAGTATATATTGGGGTCATCTTTCCAAGACAAGGTATCAGTTTCTCAGAGACTGGCAGCACAGTGGTCTGCTTATGGGAATAGAGGAGTTACTACATATTCCTCATGTTTGGGGTAGGAATTTCTTTTTCTTTTATTTTCCATTTCCTTTCCCTTCCTCAAGTGTCTATCTCTCTGTGAGTTTATATGTTCGTTCCCCTCTCTCTCTAGATGCGTTTCCTCCTCTCCCTTCAGAGGAGGAAGAAGCAGACAGCTCATGCATGTGTAGTTTCTGGTTGAGGTGAGCAAGGAGGAGGCTGGCTATGCTGCAAGGTGATGGAGGTCCGTGAAGCTGCAGGAGCCCTGCTCTCTTGCCTGGCAGATCCCCAGCACACAGTGCCTGTGCCCCGCAGGGCCAGCCCCGCTCCCCAGGCCAGCACAAGAGGCCTGGCCCAGCCACAGAGCAGCCTGCCCCAAGCAGGGGCCTGCACAAAGAGCTTTCCCTTTTCCTTTTCCCCATCAGTGCAGGCCCAGCAATGCTGCCCTGCTCTTCCCCAGGGCCATCCCTGCTCCCAGAGAGCCTTGCCCAGGGCAGTGTGTCTGTGCTAGCCTGGCTGGCCATTGCTGCTTCCCTCCCTGTGCTCCCTCAGGGCCCCAAGCTGGCGGTGCTGCTGTGAGAGCCAGGGGCTGTGGTGCCCTGGGACCCCCGTGGGTCTCCCCCCCTGCCCATGCTGCTCAGGGTGGGCACCAGACCTACGTCCATGGGGATCTCTGCTGCTGAGCCCCTTTCCACCTGCCCTGATGGCTCAGCAGCACAGGGCAGTGCTGGGCAGGACCATGGGGTGTTTCTGAGGGCACAAAGGGCAGGCAAGTGCTGCACCAGACCTGGCCCAGGAGCCTATAAGGAAGGTCTCTACTGTTGCTTTGCAGTCTTACGGGCCTTCACCTGCTGGCTCTCCACCACGTCTTCTGGCATTGCAGAGCCCTCCTTTAGCTCGTCGAATCCTCAGATTCCCCTTTTCCTTTACCAGACCCGTCTTTGGATACTCATACATTTTATGAGGTTCTAAGCACTACCCAGTGAGCACCATGTCCCTGCAGATCTCCTGACATCTCCAGGCTGGCATTGGCCATCTCACTGACTGCAGTGGGCAGTGTTGTCTATTTGGGCATGTGCTGCCACAAAAGGAGTTCTTGGCCCAGCCCTTGGTTCCTCAGGGACCACCCTGGGACTTTCAGCCTCTGTCCCTCACTCCATGACAAACCCCAGAAAACAGAAGAGCAGGGAGCAACCTCTTGGCTCCATTCCTGATAGCACATTTGGAAGAGGTGTCCAGGGTCCTGGGTTTGCCCTGAGAAAGACCCTCTTGTTACTGTGGTGCTAGCAGGTAGGCCAGTTGTTACCCAGGGCTGCACAGTGCCTGCTGCTGCCTGCAGACACAGACACTGCAAAGACAACAGGACTGTCATCAATGCATATGAGACCTCGAGACTAAGACAGATACAAGAGCACAAGAAAGCAATGAGGAACCAAAAAGAAAGAAGCAGTGAAAAGGCCACTTCCTGCTGCTGGCCATGGCCATGGCTCCAGGGAAGCAGCAGCTCTGACCCAAAGGCAGCAGAGAGGCAGAGCCCAGCGGGCAGTGAGGGGCAGCCCCGAGGGCCACTGGGGCTGCTCCTGCATGTGGCAGCTGGGCTCTTGGTCCTGAGCCCCTCCTGCATGCTGGGGCTGCTCCCCCAGCTCCAGAGGAGATGGGAAGAGACAGCAGCTCAGACCAATGAATTTCTGATGGCTTTCTTATTAGGTTTATCTACACAGGAAGCCAACTTCTACAGAAAAATAATTGACTTGTAGGAGGCTAGGAATAATATTTAATCAAATGTGAAATAATGAGAGAAAATAATAAAACCGACATTTAATAATAGAAGACATCATATTATTTTCTTTCTGAGAATAGCTGGGATTTCTAATATTAGGCATAGTATTATAGGTGAATTTGCTGACGATGTGTGTATTCAAGTAGAGTCCTGATGGAATCCCTTAGTTCCTGGTTCCTCAAGCTGTAGATGAGGGGGTTAGCTACTGGAGGAACCACAGTGTACAGAAGTGTGACCACCAGGTCCAGGGATGGGGAGGAAATGGAGGGGGGCTTCAGGTAGGCAAAGATAGAAGTGCTGATCATCAGGGAGACAACGGCCAGGTGAGGGAGGCAAGTGGAAAAGGCTTTGTGCCGGCCCTGAGAAGAGGGCATCCTCAGCACTGCCCTGAAGATCTGCACATAGGACAACACAATGAAAACAAAACAAACAAATGCTAAAAAGATACTAAACAGAACTGCCCAAACTTCTCTGAGATAGGAATCTGAGCAGGAGAGCTTGAGGATGTGGGGGATTTCACAGAAGAACTGGTCCACAGCATTGCCGTGGCAAAGGGGCAGGGAAAATGTGTTGGCCGTGTGCAGGACAGCATTGAGAAAGCCACTGCCCCAGGCAGCTGCTGCCATCTGGGCACAAGCTCTGCTGCCCACGAGGCTCCCGTAGTGCAGGGGCTTGCAGATGGCAACGTAGCGGTCGTAGGCCATGATAGTAAGGTTATAATATTCTGCTGATATGAAGAAGAGAAAGAAAAAGACCTGTGCAGCACAGCCTTGATAGGAGATGGCCCTGGTGTCCCAGAGGGCATTGGCCATGGCTTTGGGCAGAGTGGTGGAGATGCAGCCCAGGTCGAGGAAGGCGAGGTTGAGGAGGAAGAAGTACATGGGGGTGTGGAGGCGGTGGTGGCAGGCTACGGCACTGAGGATGAGGCCGTTGCCCAGGAGGGCAGCCAGGTAGATGCCCAAGAAGAGCGCGAAGTGCAGGAGCTGCAGTTCACGCGTGTCTGAGACTGCCAGCAGGAGGAATTCAGTGATGGAGCTGACGTTGGGCATCTGCTTTTTTCCAGATGTGGTCCTGAACAAAGAAGAGGATGAGAATAATAAAATACAAGAAATGCATCAGAGGAAAATGAATTCAATTTCTCATTTAAAATCATCACTTTTATTGTGCACTTTTTGGCAGACATTTGGCAGATCCCTTTCATGCATCCTGATTCATTCTGCCTGACGGTGTCTGTTGGAACAGGGGGCTCTACTGTGGGCAGTGCAGGAATCAGTCCTGTCCTACAGCAAGAGGTGAAGAGGAACATGAGGAAATGTCAGTTTCACTTCCCTCCTGATCTCAAAGAGGTTTTCCCCAGTGTTGCTCCCAGTTCACCAAACTGCAAAGCAGAGTTGTGGAGGCTTTTTTTTTTAATTTTATTTTAAATTTTTGTATTTTGAGTTTTTTGTTTCAGCTGTCCCACCACTCCTGAGGAGTGTTTCCAAGTCACAAACCCTGGTTATTTCTGCTGGACTCAAAGGGAATCCTTGTAGATCATTATCAGAGAAAAAGAGACTGTCACTTTAGTGCACAGTGTTCTTCAGGGAGGACAGCCAGTCCGTCCATCAAGTATGGTCTCAGCTGCCCTGTGAGAGCTGCACGAAAGTTGTACTCACATGTTTGATTGAAAAGAACAAAGACACTGCTGAGAGCAGAGGAATCCAGGTTTAAAGTGCCCATCTCCACACCCCTCACCCTGTCCCCGTACTCCCCTTCTCCCAAGCACACAGAGGGCTCACCCCATGGGCGTGTGAAACCCCCATCCCCAGCCAGCCTGCAAACAAGACCAGCAGCAGCACGGCCAGCTGGAGAAGCCAGGAGGAATGCCAGCGTGCTGCTGCCAGGGGAGGCAAGGCCAGGGAGGGACAGACGGACACTCAGCAGACCCTCCTGTGCTGCAGCTCTGCCTGCAGACGAGGCAGCTCCTGCTCATTGCAAATGATCTGTGCTCACCTCAAGCTGGCAGAGACCTCCCAAAAACAGGGATGTCTCCCAGCACTGGGCATCAGGGGGCTTGCAGCTCGTAAAGATCAGCTAGGATAAAACCTGAGAGGACCACAAAATGATGTTGGTGCAGTTTCTGTTCTGAGGTGTGCGTAGGAACTTTATAAACTTAATTGCTGACAAACTGATCTCACACTGCAATTCTCTTGGAGTCTCAGTCTCCACTACAATACTGACAATCCATTACCATGAAACCTGCCTCCCCTCCACTGCAGGAATCTGCAAGCACAGGCTACAAAAAAAGTCTTGCCTTTCAGGTAGCACCTGCCTTGGTCTTCCTCCTGAAATATCCAGTCATATTTCCCATTCTCTAAAGCGTTTTCTACTCCTTTCTGTAGAAATAGAGACAATGACCCAGGCAGATGCTATCAGCCATCAGATGTGCCAGCTGCAGAAGACCCCTCTGGCAACCCCACCTGCAGTGCCCTGCTGCCAGAGCCTCACGGTGTCAAGAGCCTGCAGATGTGTCCTGCCACACGCTGCCCTCTGTTGTTGCACTCCTCAGTGACTTCAAGCCCTCTCTCCTTCTCTCCTCTCCCCGGGCCAGCTGCGGTCAAAGCCCTGCTGCACTGTGCAGAGGAGCTGCTCCTGGGCACAGCTGTCTCTCTGCAGCGCTTGCCAGGAGCTCCCCTTGGGCCCAGGAGCCCGGCCCAGCTCAGCAGCACAGCACCCGACCATGGCATCGCTTGCTCTGTGCCCTTGGGCTCCCTCGAGGTGTCCCCAAGGCCTCAGGGCTGACAGCTCCCCAAGGCAGCAGGGTCTCTATTGGGGTGTGCTGTTTGAATCAGACTGAATTTGTCACCATCTGCACTTCTCTGAACACAGGGGAGATGACTTTTACAAGGGTGATTTGTGCTGTTGGACTGTGGTTGTCAAACATGTTGTGCTTTAACCTGGTGGGCAGCTCAGCACCACACAGCAGTTGGCTCACATCAGCCCTCTCCCCCCCCAAAATGCTTATGTGTTGAGATAAGGGCAGTTTAAAGGACTGAAAGGGAAGAGAAATAATAAGAGTTGCTGTTATTGGTATTGTTATGTACAAAGCAAGTTAAACACAGTGCAATTGCTCATTACTGACTGTTGTCCAGCCTGTCCCCAGCTGGTAGAACATTCTGGTAACCATCTGCACCTGCTCAGTCAGTGGCACTCACTGAGGCTCAGTAAGCACAGACCAAGTCCCAGCACATTCCAGTCACTTATGTCCCTTTGGAATTGCCGAGGTGAGAACACATGCTGTTGAGGTTGTGATGAGGCAGGGGTCAGCCTCTTCTCTCAGATAAGTAATGATAGGACTCAAGAAAATGGCCACAAGGGGAGATTTAGATTAGATATTACGAAAAATTAGATTATATATCATGACAAACTTTTTCTCCCAAAGAATAGTCAGGTACTCTGAGACAGGTACTCTGATATAATGAAAGCCATCAGAAAGCTGATCCCAGTTAGATGACTGTTATGGGGAGGTCAGGAGTAGCCTGGCCAGGAGAGATGTCAGATTGGGGTGAGGGAAGAAGTGAAGAAGAGCTCGAAAGCTTACCTTTGTAGATGGAAGAGGGTAAGAGGTAAGAGGTAATGTTGATGCTGCTGTAACACTGACTTCAAACAGTCTTGTATGGCCCTTACACTATTTTCAAGAGTAACATTAATCCCTCAACCAAGACATTAGTCAACCACCTTGACAGGAATCCACTATTGTAATGCAGAACTCAAGGTATCACCTGAAGAAAAACTCAGCACAGAGCTCCATTCCCTTACCTTTACTCTCTTGCTCACCCTAATCTCTGCCCTTAACACTAACATTAAAATGCTCTATTTAACCCCAGACTTCTTGCCATACCTAAAAAAAACCACCCTAAACCATAATGCTTGCCCATACCCTAACCAGAGACCTGACACCACAAGCAGAACACAAAACACTCCAACTAAAACTTTGCTTAATCTCTAACACAGAAAATTAAAATCTAGTCCCTAAGGGACTAGAGAGAGGTGAGCTCTGCCTCAGCATCTCCTGCCCCAGCAGGAGGATTGTGACTGTGGCAGTGACAGTGAGGTCACTTCTGTCTCTGCACTTGATAGGGCAGCAGCAGGAACGTGTCATGGAAAGGGACTGTGAGGTCACTTGTGTCTGGAGGTGGCAGGTCACCCTTGACATAGACCTGGCATCTGCACTTTTGGGCTGACATCTGGCAGTGGCCCTGCTAGGCCAGCAGAAGGCACCTGCTTGGCATGCTGACTGGGGGATCCCCTCTGCCTCCAGACCCAGGAGGACCCAGGCAGAAAGAAGGCCCCCAGATGGGTTGTCCTGTCCCTTCTGCTTGAGTCCATGACTGCACAGCAGCAGGCACAAGGCTTGGCTGTGTGTAGCCAAGAAGCTGCAAGGCCAGCAGCAGGCCCCTGGCTTGGAAGCTGCTGCTGAGGTGACTTGTGTCTGGTTGGCTGAGAGGCCGCAAGGAGCCTGCTGGGTTGGGATGCCTACTTCAAGAGTGGTTTCCTACCAGATGGAGCTTTCTGCGGTAGCAGAGAAGAGCAGTAGAGAAAAAAATGCCACAAAGTGTTCCAGGAAGGCTGGCACTGGTCACAAGGAGGGAGAAATGTCCCTCAAAGGGTCATGCTGTGGTGCCAGAGGTCACCCTCTCATCAGACCCTGGCTTTGTGTTTCAAGGAACAGCTGGTGAGGGCTGATGAGACATGGGTGAAAGCAAGGCATGAGAGCAAGATGCTGAACTGAGATGGGTGTCTGCAGACTTCAAGAAAATAGGGCAATGTGTGGGACAGCAATGGAAAGCCTGCAGAGGAGAAGGCAGAGGGTGCTGGTAAAGAGGGAAGGCCCAACAGCTGTGAAGGTTTTTCCCCTTGGCAGTAGCTTAGGAGGAGATATGTTGTACTCACTGCAATGGGGCCTCATTGATTCCTTGCAACCCTGTGCAGCAGCTCAGAGGTGTCATACCACTGTTCTTCTCATGGCATCACACTGCCCACCACAGCCCACAGACCCCAGGAAAAGCCTTGAGCCAGATGTGGGGGTGCAGGATCTCCCCTTCCAGTGGCTGGGGTCAGGCCTTGGCTCTTCTGCTTCACTAAAACCAACCAAGAGTTTTCTCAGCACAGTGCTTTGCCTGTCTGCAATCATGGCCTCCGATTATCTGCCCTAACAAGGCCCTGGGGAGGCTTTGTTAGTAACAGCCCTCAGTGGGGCCCATTAATACTCCAAGTCACTTCAGCTTTTCCTTCTGACTTTACTTTCTCTAGCAGTTGCATCGTTCTCCTCTCAGTACCTGAGCTTCATAGACTCAGCACCACAATACACCATGGAACTCATTAAAATGCAGAAATTCCTAACATCTCCTCCATAGTTTTCTTCAAACCTTCACGCCTTTTGCAGCTAACTGCAGAGCTTGCATAACATAGTTCAGGGAAAAGATTTCACAAAGCAAATAATAAAAATATTTTCTTGTTTCAAAGGCTGAATTTTGTTGCATTTCCGTTTGAAGCATCATTCTCCTATTGCTACTGATCCAGGGTCACTTCTTTGGAGACCTCCATAGGGAGGAAAAGCAGAGTCTGGTGGTCTGACACCTTCACTGCCAGCAGTAGTCTTTGTCCCTGTAACTGCAGCCCAGCCTAGCACATGAAACCCTTTCTAAAACAAGTCACATGGTTTTTTGGGGGGGATAAAATAAAATAAAATAAATAAAATAAACCCAAAAATAAAATAAAATAAAATAAAATAAAATAAAATAAAATAAAATACAATAAAATAAAATAAAGCCAAAAAGAAAATAAAATAAAATAAAATAAAATAAAATTGAAATGACCATTGGAACCAGAGAAATTCAGATTAAATATTAGTAGGTACCTGGTCATCCATGGTCTCTCTTGGGTCTTCTGTAGAAAACTCAGGATGAAAAGTAAAGACATTTACTTTTTTTACCCTACTCTATTGTCCAGTCAATAGAGTAGGGCAGTCCTACTTCCTGTGCTGTAGATGCAGAAGGCAAAAAGAATTGCATTGTGCCTTACACTACCCAAGTACGTGTAACCCAGAACAAGTCTTACAAGGAGCAGCTGAGGGAGCTGGGCTTGTTCAGCCTGGAGAAAAGGAGGCTCAGGGGTGACCTTTTTGCTCTCTACAGCTACCTCAAAGGAGGCTGTAGCGAGGTGGGGGTTGGTCTGCTCTCTCACGTGCCCAGTGACCGGATGAGGGGGAATGGGCTAAAGTCGTGCCAGGGGAGGTTTAGGTTGGATATTAGGAAAAACTTCTTTTCTGAGAGGGTTGTTAGGCATTGGAATGGGCTGCCCAGGGAAGTGGTGGAGTCACCATCCCTGGAGGTCTTTAAAAGGTGTTTAGATGTAGTGCTTAGTGATATGGTTTAGCAGAGGACTGCTTAGTGTTAGGTCAGAGGTTGGACTAGGTGATCTTGGAGGTCTCTTCCAACCTAGATGATTCTGTGATTCTGTGATCGTCTAGTCAAACCTTATTCTATGGACAGGGACAATTTCCATTAGATTAGGTTGTCCAAAGTCACTTGCCAACTGGCCTTGAACAAGGGCTCACCTTTCTGCGTTAGAGTTTAAGCAACGGTTTGTTGGGAGGATTTGGTGTTCTGCATAGGGTGTCAGGTCTGTGGCTGGGGTATGGAGAAGCTTCGTGGTTTATGGTTTTCTTTAGGTCTGCCAAGAAGTCGTCTAGGGTTAAATAAAGTGTTTTAATGCTAGTGCTAAGGGAAGAGATTAGGATGAGCAAGAGAGTAAAGGTAAGGAAAGGGGCTATGGGCTGAGTTCTGCTTGAAGGGATACTCTGAGGTCAGGTATTACTGCAGGGGATTTCTGTCAAGGTGTTGGAGCAACATTCAGGTTTTGGGATTAGGGTTACTGGTCAAAAAAGTGTAAGTGTTTTACATGACTGTTTAAAGCCAGTTTTAAAGCACCATCAATATTACATGAAACCTCTTACCTCTACAAAATCGTTAATTTCTGCTTCCCAAGCTCCTCTTCCCTCCCCCAAATCTCAGTTCTCTCTTGGCCAGGCTTCTCCTGTCATCCTCATATTGGTTATCTTATTGGGATCAGCTTTCTGATGGCTTTCATGATCTCAGAGTATCTGTCTCACTCTGCTGGCTATTCTGTTCCTGAGACAGAAGTGGTGTTGTAGTCAGTAGGGAAAAGGGCACAAAGGTCTGTAGGAGCATCCTGCACCTGCCCATCAGCTCTGCGCCTCCACAAAAGTGTACATCCTATGAAGAAGTGTTGGTTCCAGAATGATTCCTATGGATCCAGGGTAACATTTTGCAGGCCTTCATGCAGGATGTACCTCCCTTCAAGAATCTGAAAGGCAGTAGCTTCCCCTATGGAGAAAACTAAAAACAGCTATGAGGTATGAGTTTAGTCAAAATTTGAGATCTCTGACATGACAACCAGAGGTGCTGCTCTGCAGAGTGAGGGAGCTGTGGTGCCTGGGGCATGGGGGCACTCTGCAGGGCTGTGCTGGGCAGGCTGGGAGGCAGACCCAGCTCATGGAGTCACTGCCATTGCCCCAGGGCTGCAAGGAGTCACTTGCCAGGCTCCTTTGCTGGGGCTGCTGCATGCCCTGGGGCTGCAGAGCTCTCCTCTGCCTGCTCACACCAGACTGAGCACTTGAGCTCTGCTCAGTCCAGTTTTTCTGCTCAGTTTTTTTTTTTTTTTTAATGGCTTCTTTGCTAGTTCACAGGAGATGGGAATACACTGCAGCTGAGACCTATGAATTTCTACTCGCTTCTTTATTGTCTATAGCTACACAGAAAGCCTGGCTTTAAATATACATGACTTGATTAGGAAAAGTAAACAGATAAATGAACAGGTAGGAGGCTAACAATGACATTAATTAAATCGACTCCACAACATGGAGAATATATTTATTAAGAAAAATAATATCAAATTACTTTCCTAACTGTTTCTGAGATACTCGGAATGTAAAGGCACATTATATTTTCTTAAGAAATATGTATTCAAACAATTTCCTCACTGCATCCTTGAGCTCCTGGTTCCTCATGCTGTAAATGAGGGGGTTCACTGCTGGAGGTAACATGGAGTACAGAAAAGATACTGCAAGGTCCAGGGATGGGGAGGAGAATGAGGGGGGCTTCAGGTAGGCAAACATGATAGTGCTGACAAACAGGGAGACCACGGCCAGGTGAGGGAGGCACGTGGAAAAGGCTTTGTGCCGGCCCTGCTCAGAGGGCATCCTCAGCACTGCCCTGAAGATCTGCACATAGGACACCACAATAAAAAGAAAGCAACCAACAACTAAACAAGAGCTAAATGCAATAAATCCAACTTCCCTGATGTAGGCATCTGAGCAGGAGAGCTTGAGGATGTGGGGGATTTCACAGAAGAACTGGTCCAAAGCATTGCCGTGGCAGAGGGACAGGGTAAATGTAGTGGCTGTGTGCAGGACAGCATTGAGAAAGCCACTGCCCCAGGCAGCTGCTGCCATCTGGGCACAAGCTCTGCTGCCCACGAGGCTCCCGTAGTGCAGGGGCTTGCAGATGGCAACGTAGCGGTCATAGGCCATGACGGTGAGAAGGGAATACTCTGCTGTGATAAAGAAGACAAAGAGAAAGACCTGTGCAGCACATCCTTGATAGGAGATGGCCCTGGTGTCCCAGAGGGCATTGGCCATGGCTTTGGGCAGAGTGGTGGAGATGCAGCCCAGGTCGAGGAGGGCGAGGTTGAGGAGGAAGAAGTACATGGGGGTGTGGAGGCGGTGGTGGCAGGCTACGGCGCTGAGGATGAGGCCGTTGCCCAGGAGGGCAGCCAGGTAGATGCCCAGGAAGAGCGCGAAGTGCAGGAGCTGCAGCTCACGCGTGTCTGCGAATGCCAGCAGGAGGAACTCTGTGATGGAGCTGATGTTGGGCATTTTCTGACATTGAACACTGTTGTCTGTAGAGAAGGAGAAGGCAGAAAAAGTTTAGAAGACAATTCTCTGAGGAAAACCTACTGCAAGCCTTAGACCACTCTCATCTGAAGCCTCTCTCTTGCAAAAAGAGCTTTCTGTAGCTCTATCGCTTGAGTCCCAGGTGATGTTGGGTGAGACTGGCACTGCAAGCATGGGTTACTGGGGACTTTAGAGGTGTCCTTCCTTCTGTGAAGCAGTCAGAAAGCAGGAACAAGGGGGAAACTCAAGTTCAGTCCACTTATGAGATCCATGAACTTTGCAGGGTTGTTGCAAAAAACACCTCCAACCACACTGTAGAGCGAGTCAGATTTTATTATGCTTAGTAGAACAATCACACTCTTGTGTTTCCAAAGAAGGAGAGACAGCTTAAAGCAAAGAAGCCCCAACCCCAGTGCAGATGGACAGAATCCTCACCTTATCTCCAGGTACATGAGCAGGATCTCAGCTTTTCCCTCTTCGCCAAGAGTGCAGAGGCCTCATTCCAGCTGCCCACAGACAGCCATCCAGCAGCACAGACATGGTTTTAGTACAGAGATGTCTTCTCCTTGAGGTACCTGGATAACACAAGGATGCCACGAGAGAGCTGCATCCTGCGGGAGAGAAGAATGCAGCCCAGGACAATGCCCCACGGACAGAGCTGGATATTCGCAATCTGGGGTGTCCCAATACCCAATCTGCATCCCCTGCAGTGTCTGGAGGAGACTTGGACACCCAACTCTTGGCTAAAAAGGGCAGCTGGGTTATGACACTCCAAGGGGCTTCTGCCAGACTTTCTCACCTCACACTGCAACCCAGCAGGACTCTCAAAGCCTACTGCATTGCCCACTGCCCTCCCAGAAACAAGACCCAGCGGAAGACCCTTCCAGGACCTGCAGCTGCATGGCCCTGCAGCCAGACACTTACCTTGTCAAGGGCTGTGCAGGTTTCTCCTGCAGGCAGCTCTCAGCATCCTCCCACTGCCAAGTGCCTCCAAGCCCTCTCTCCTTCTCTCCTCTCCCCGTGCCAGCTGCGGTCAGAGCCCCCAGCCCTGCTGCGCTGTGCAGAGGAGCTGCTCCTGGGCACAGCTGTCTCTCTGCACCAGGATCACTTTTGAAATGAGTTTTCTCTGTCCCACGAGCCCAGCCCAGCTCAGCAGCACAGCACCAGCCCAAGGCACTGCAATCACCCCTCTGGGGGCTTTGCTGATGAGCCCACGAACCTCAGGCACTCAGAGACAATTGAAGACATCTCTCCAGAAGTCCAAGTCAGAGGCAAGTTTCCTGCAGTGTCCCCCTGAGGGCCAGCACTGACACAGCCTCCCTTGGAGCTCGTTAGAGCAGAACCCTGGAGGCAGTGAGGACAAGGAGACAAAGGCAATGTGAAGGTGACACTGATGTGTAGGAAAAGTGGATGTGTGTCACCAAGCACAAGGGCCAGGCCTTGACATCCATCCCATTTTAAGGGGGATCCTTTCCCTTCACACCTTGCTCAGGGCTCTTTGTGGGGCAGTAGGAGATGGGGATGTGCATGGCCAAGTGCAGGAGAATGGTACGACCCCTGCCTGCTTCATGGGTGGGGGCGAGGAGGCAATGAGGCCCTGGTGCTTTAACGATCAGCTGTCTCCTCATAGGCCTCAGTAACAGAGACAACAGCCATAGCCATGGACACAAAGACCTGGGTCCTGTTGAGACTTTCAGCCTTGGTAGAGCCCTTGATCCTCTCCACACCAGGCTGTCTGAGGGACTCCTAGACCTGTATGTCTTTTCCTGCTGGCTGCAGACCCTCTTCTGTGTAGTGCCACACTGGATCTCTGAGGAGTCTGATAACTCAGATCTTCTTGGTGGCCATGCTCCTCGTAAGGCAGCTTTGTGGGAAGCTGGCCTAGCTGCTGCTGAGCAGGCACCACTGCTCATATGGCATCCCTCATGGTGCCCAGACCCTCCTCCTCCTGGGCACTGCTCACTCAGCAGGGTCCCAGTCTGCCCTCATGTGTGGGGTTCCTCTTCCTCTGTTTCAGGACTGGGCACTTCTCCTTGTAAATGCCAAGAGGTTTCTGTAGGCAAAATCCTGCAGTTTCTCAAGGTTGCCCCACACTGATGCTCCATTCTGTCAGCTCTTCATGTCTACAGGAAGACAGTTCAAACTTTGCCTGTGATTGTGCTATCTCTGAGAAGACAGCAGCATCAGGAAAGTTTGGATAATACAGGAGTAACGAGTTGAATGGCACTGCAGCACAGAGCCACAGAAGAGAATGGAAAGCTGCGAGGTTCCACCTCTTCTGTGCTTCCTTCTCATGCATGCTGGCAGTTTGTCTGGAGCTGTGTCCTGAATGTTATGGGGCTGTGCAGGTCAAAATTAGAAGGGCCAAAGCCCAGCTGGAGCTCAATCTGTTTATTTATGTCAAAGACAATAGGAAACTGTTTATATAAATACTTTAAATAGAGGAGGATTACGGAGAATCATCATCCTTTATTAGATGTGGGGGAAATCTGGTAATGATCTAGAGATAAGTTAAAGGCTGAGGTACTTAATTCCTTTTTTGCCTCAGACTCTAGCAGCAAGACCAACTGTTCCCCTGGACATTTCTTCCTCCTTGTGACCAGTGCCAACCTTCCAGGGCACACATTGTGGCAAGTTCTTCTCTCCCATTGTTTCATATTACCAAATAATATGAAAGGGTTTATTACCAAATAATTACCATATTACCATATTACCAAATAATAGAATGGGTTTCATGTGCTGGGCTGGGCTGCAGTTACAGGGACAAAGACCACTGCTGGCAGTGGAGCTGTCAGACCTCCAGACTCTGCTTTTCCTCCTGATGCAGGTCTCCATAGAAGTCACCCTGGATGAAGAACAATAGGAGAATGATCATCCAAACTGAAATGCAACAACATTCAGCCTTTGAAACAAGAAAATATTTTTATTATTTGCTTTGTGAAATCTTTTCCCTGAACTATGTTATGCAAGCTCTGCAGTTAGCTGCAAAAGGCGTGAAGGCTTGAAGAAAACTATGGAGGAGATGTTTGGAATTTCTGTATTTTAATGAGTTCCATGGTGTATTGTGGTGCTGAGTCTATGAAGCTCAGGTACTGAGAGGACAATGATGCAACTGCTAGAGAAAGTAAAGTCAGAAGGAAAAGCTGAAGTGACTTGGGGTATTAATGGGCCCCTCTGAGGGCTGTTACTAACAAAGCCTCCCCAGGGACTAGTTAGGGCAGATAATCGGAGGCCATGATTGCAGACAGGCAAAGCACTGTGCTGAGAAAGGTCTTGGTTGGTTTTAGTGAAGCAGAAGAGCCAAAGCCTGACCCCAGCCACTGGAAGGGGAGATCCTGCACCCCCACATCTGGCTCAAGGCTTTTCCTGGGGTCTGTGGGCTGTGGTGGGCAGTGTGATGCCATGAGAAGAACAGTGGTATGACACCTCTGAGCTGCTGCACAGGGTTGCAAGGAATCAATGAGGCCCCATTGCAGTGAGTACAACATATCTCCTCCTAAGCTACTGCCAAGGGGAAAAACCTTCACAGCTGTTGGGCCTTCCCTCTTTATCAGCACCCTCTGCCTTCTCCTCTGCAGGCTTTCCATTGCTGTCCCACACATTGCCCTATTTTCTTGAAGTCTGGAGACACCCATCTCAGTTCAGCATCTTGCTTTCATGCCTTGCTTTCACCCATGTCTCGTCAGCCCTCACCAGCTGTTCCTTGAAACACAAAGCCAGGGTCTGATCAGAGGGTGACCTCTGGCACCACAGCATGACCCTTTGAGGGACATTTCTCCCTCCTTGTGACCAGTGCCAACCTTCCTGGAACACTTTGTGGCATTTTTTTCTCTACTGCTCTTCTCTGCTACCGCAGAAAGCTCCATCTGGTAGGAAACCACTCTTGAAGTAGGCATCCCAACCCAGCAGGCTCCTTGCGGCCTCTCAGCCAACCACACACAAGTCACCTCAGCAGCACCTTCCAAGCCAGGGGCCTGCTGCTGGCCTTGCAGCTTCTTGGCTAGACACAGCCAAGCCTTGTGCCTGCTGCTGCCCAGTCATGGACTCAAGCAGAAGGGACAGGACAACCCGTGTTGGGGCCTTCTTTCTGCCTGGGTCCTCCTGGGTGTGTAGGCAGAGGGGATCCCCCAGTCAGCATGCCAAGCAGGAGCCTTCTGCTGGCCTAGCAGGGCCACTGCCAGATGTCAGCCCAAAAGTGCAGCTCCCAGGGAGAAGTCAAGGGTGACCTGCCACCTACAGACGGAAGTGACCTCCCAGTCCCTTTGCGTGACACGTTCCTGCTGCTGCCCTATCAAGTGCAGAGACAGAAGTGACCTCACTGTCACTGCCACAGTCACAATCCTCCTGCTGGGGCAGGAGATGCTGAGGCAGAGCTCACCTCTCTCTAGTCCCTTAGGGACTAGATTTTAATTTTCTGTGTTAGAGATTAAGCAAAGTTTTAGTTGGAGTGTTTTGTGTTCTGCTTGTGGTGTCAGGGCTCTGGTTAGGGTATGGGCAAGCATTATGGTTTAGGGTGTTTTTTTTTAGGTATGGCAAGAAGTCTGGGGTTAAATAGAGCATTTTAATGTTAGTGTTAAGGGCAGAGATTAGGGTGAGCAAGAGAGTAAAGGTAAGGGAATGGAGCTCTGTGCTGAGTTTTTCTTCAGGTGATACCTTGAGTTCTGCATTACAATAGTGGATTCCTGTCAAGGTGGTTGACTAATGTCTTGGTTGAGGGATTAATGTTACTCTTGAAAATAGTGTAAGGGCCATACAAGACTGTTTGAAGTCAGTGTTACAGCAGCATCAACATTACCTCTTACCTCTTACCCTCTTCCATCTACAAAGGTAAGCTTTCGAGCTCTTCTTCACTTCTTCCCTCACCCCAATCTGACATCTCTCCTGGCCAGGCTACTCCTGACCTCCCCATAACAGTCATCTAACTGGGATCAGCTTTCTGATGGCTTTCATTATATCAGAGTACCTGTCTCAGAGTACCTGACTATTCTTTGGGAGAAAAAGTTTGTCATGATATATAATCTAATTTTTCGTAATATCTAATCTAAATCTCCCCTTGTGGCCATTTTCTTGAGTCCTATCATTACTTATCTGAGAGAAGAGGCTGACCCCTGCCTCATCACAACCTCAACAGCATGTGTTCTCACCTCGGCAATTCCAAAGGGACATAAGTGACTGGAATGTGCTGGGACTTGGTCTGTGCTTACTGAGCCTCAGTGAGTGCCACTGACTGAGCAGGTGCAGATGGTTACCAGAATGTTCTACCAGCTGGGGACAGGCTGGACAACAGTCAGTAATGAGCAATTGCACTGTGTTTAACTTGCTTTGTACATAACAATAACAATAACAGCAACTCTTATTATTTCTCTTCCCTTTCAGTCCTTTAAACTGCCCTTATCTCAACACATAAGCATTCTGGGGGGGGAGAGGGCTGATGTGAGCCAACTGCTGTGTGGTGCTGAGCTGCCCACCAGGTTAAAGCACAACATGTTTGACAACCACAGTCCAACAGCACAAATCACCCTTGTAAAAGTCATCTCCCCTGTGTTCAGAGAAGTGCAGATGGTGACAAATTCAGTCTGATTCAAACAGCACACCCCAACAGAGACCCTGCTGCCTTGGGGAGCTGTCAGCCCTGAGGCCTTGGGGACACCTCGAGGGAGCCCAAGGGCACAGAGCAAGCGATGCCATGGTCGGGTGCTGTGCTGCTGAGCTGGGCCGGGCTCCTGGGCACAAGGGGAACTCCTGGCAAGCGCTGCAGAGAGACAGCTGTGCCCAGGAGCAGCTCCTCTGCACAGTGCAGCAGGGCTTTGACCGCAGCTGGCCCGGGGAGAGGAGAGAAGGAGAGAGGGCTTGAAGTCACTGAGGAGTGCAACAACAGAGGGCAGCGTGTGGCAGGACACATCTGCAGGCTCTTGACACCGTGAGGCTCTGGCAGCAGGGCACTGCAGGTGGGGTTGCCAGAGGGGTCTTCTGCAGCTGGCACATCTGATGGCTGATAGCATCTGCCTGGGTCATTGTCTCTATTTCTACAGAAAGGAGTAGAAAACGCTTTAGAGAATGGGAAATATGACTGGATATTTCAGGAGGAAGACCAAGGCAGGTGCTACCTGAAAGGCAAGACTTTTTTTGTAGCCTGTGCTTGCAGATTCCTGCAGTGGAGGGGAGGCAGGTTTCATGGTAATGGATTGTCAGTATTGTAGTGGAGACTGAGACTCCAAGAGAATTGCAGTGTGAGATCAGTTTGTCAGCAATTAAGTTTATAAAGTTCCTACGCACACCTCAGAACAGAAACTGCACCAACATCATTTTGTGGTCCTCTCAGGTTTTATCCTAGCTGATCTTTACGAGCTGCAAGCCCCCTGATGCCCAGTGCTGGGAGACATCCCTGTTTTTGGGAGGTCTCTGCCAGCTTGAGGTGAGCACAGATCATTTGCAATGAGCAGGAGCTGCCTCGTCTGCAGGCAGAGCTGCAGCACAGGAGGGTCTGCTGAGTGTCCGTCTGTCCCTCCCTGGCCTTGCCTCCCCTGGCAGCAGCACGCTGGCATTCCTCCTGGCTTCTCCAGCTGGCCGTGCTGCTGCTGGTCTTGTTTGCAGGCTGGCTGGGGATGGGGGTTTCACATGCCTGTGGGGTGAGCCCTCGGTGTGCTTGGGGGAAGGGAAGTACGGGGACAGGGTGAGGGATGTGGAGATGTGCACTTTGAGCCTGGATTCCTCTGCTCTCAGCAGTGTCTTTGTTCTTTTCAATCAAACATGTGAGTACAACTTTCGTGCAGCTCTCACAGGGCAGCTGAGACCATACTTGATGGACGGACTGGCTGTCCTCCCTGAAGAACACTGTGCACTAAAGTGACAGTCTCTTTTTCTCTGATAATGATCTACAAGGATTCCCTTTGAGTCCAGCAGAAATAACCAGGGTTTGTGACTTGGAAACACTCCTCAGGAGTGGTGGGACAGCTGAAACAAAAAACTCAAAAAACAAAAATTTAAAATAAAATTAAAAAAAAGCCTCCACAACTCTGCTTTGCAGTTTGGTGAACTGGGAGCAACACCGGGGAAAACCTCTTTGAGATCAGGAGGGAAGTGAAACTGACATTTCCTCATGTTCCTCTTCACCTCTTGCTGTAGGACAGGACTGATTCCTGCACTGCCCACAGTAGAGCCCCCTGTTCCAACAGACACCGTCAGGCAGAATGAATCAGGATGCATGAAAGGGATCTGCCAAATGTCTGCCAGAAAGTGCACAATAAAAGTGATGATTTTAAATGAGAAATGGAATTAATTTTCCTCTGATGCATTTCTTGTACTTTATTATTCTCATCCTCTTCGTTGTTCAGGACCACATCCCGAAAAATCAGATGTCCAACAGAAGCACCATCACTGAATTCCTCCTGCTGGCATTCGCAGACACGCGTGAGCTGCAGCTCCTGCACTTCACACTCTTCCTGGGCATCTACCTGGCTGCCCTCCTGGGCAACGGCCTCATCCTCAGCGCTGTAGCCTGCCACCACCGCCTCCACACCCCCATGTACTTCTTCCTCCTCAACCTCGCCCTACTCGACCTGGGCTGCATCTCCACCACTCTACCCAAAACCATGGTCAATGCCCTCTGGGACACCAGGGCCATCTCCTATCAAGGATGTGCTGCCCAGGTCTTTTTCTTTCTCTTCTTCATATCAGCAGAGTATTATAACCTTACTATCATGGCCTACGACCGCTACGTTGCCATCTGCAAGCCCCTGCACTATGGGAGCCTCCTGAGCAGCAGAGCTTGTGCCCAGATGGCAGCAGCTGCCTGGGGCAGTGGCTTTCTCAATGCTGCCCTGCACACGGCCACTACATTTTCCCTACCCCTCTGCCAAGGCAATGCTGTGGACCAGTTCTTTTGCGAAGTCCCCCACATCCTCAAGCTCTCCTGCTCACATGCCTACCTCAGGGAAGTTGGGGCACTTGTGTTTAGTGTTTCTTTAGTCTTTGGTTGTTTTGTTTTCATAGTGCTGTCCTATGTGCAGATCTTCAGGGCAGTGCTGAGGATGCCCTCTGAGCAGGGCCGGCACAAAGCCTTTTCCACGTGCCTCCCTCATCTGGCTGTGGTCTCCCTCTTCATTAGCACTGGCATATTTTCCTACCTGAAGCCCCCCTCCATTTCCTCTCCATCCCTGGACCTGGTCGTTGCACTTCTGTACTCGGTGGTGCCTCCAGCCCTGAACCCCCTCATCTACAGCATGAGGAACCAGGAGCTCAAGAAAGCAGTGAGGAAACTGTTTCCATACATGCTTCTTAAGCATCCATGATGTGTTCAGAAGATGTATTCTTAATAATGTGCAAATATTTTGATTCACATTATATCATATCTTTTTTATCATTACTGGTGTTTTCATAACATTATCATTAATAAGAATCCCAAGAGAAATCAAAGAGTATTTGGGAAAATGACACAATTTTTTACATTATTTTTCTCTGTTAGTATTTGAACAATATTTCATTTTGTTTTTTATAATCTCATTCTTACCATTCAGAATGTTACATCTTTTGTAAGGTTGACCACATCATCTAACATACATACAGAACCAGGCTTCCTTGGTAGATAAAGACAAATAAAGATACTATCAGAAATTCATTGGTCTCAGTATCCCTCTCTTCCCAAATCCTCTGGAGCTGGGGGAGCAGCCCCAGCATGCAGGAGGGGCTCAGGACCAAGAGCCCAGCTGCCACAGGTAGAAGCAGTGCATTTGGATTCGACCTTGTGGATCTAGGTGACAGTCCTCTCGTCTCTATAGCAGGGCCACCACAAAGCCTTTTCCACGTGCCTCCCTCACCTGACCATGGTGTCCGTCTCCCTCAGGCCTGTCATGGTTGCCTGCCTGAAGCCCTCCTCCATCCCCTCCCCATCCCTGGACCTGGTGGTGGCAGTTCTGTACTCAGTGGTCCCTCCAGCAGAGCATGTCCTCATCTGTAGCATGAGGACCCAGGAGCTCAAGCATGCCTTGTGGAAATTGATGACTAGATGTGTCTTGGATACAAGAATTTTTTGATCTGCTTCTGCACGTGTCTTATAATGCAAATAATTGGCTTAATACCAGTATACCTGTTTTGTTTTGTTTTGTTTGTGGTTGTGTTTGTGCATATTCTTATTACATTAATTCAGCTAATAAGCACCCATTAAAATGATATGGAAGTACCTGTTGAATATAGCTCATAGACTCTGTGCATGTGAAGCCAGGCTCTCTGTGAATTTAACCTTAATGGAGTTAAAATTCAACTGTCATTTTGTCTGACATCTGTCCTCTGAGACCAGACCTGGCTGTGCAGGGGCAGTGCCTGTGCTCAGGGGTGCAGAGGAAAAGAGTCCCATCCCAGCAGCACGGCCAGGGAGCACCAGCGCTTGGGGCATGCAGAGCTGCTCTCTTGCCACTGCCGCCCTGTCCTGCTGAGCCCTGCTGGTGGGGTCAGGCCCGGCTGCTCCTCTCACTTGGTGCCAGTGCTGCTGTGGGGCTGTGCTGGGACTGCAGGCAGGGACAGGCAGTGGGCACGGCAGTGGCACAGCTGGCCTCCACTGCAGCACTTCCCTCCTAAGGGGGGATCTCCTCCAAGGTGGACTGAGCAGAGCTCAAGTGCTCAATCTGCTGGGAGCAGGCAGAGGAGAGCCCTGCAGCCCCAGGGCACGCAGCAGCCCTAGCAAAGGAGCCTGTCCAGTGATTCCTTGCAGCCCTGGGGCAATGGCAGTGACCCCCTGAGCTGGGTCTGCCTCCCAGCCTGCCCAGCACACCTCTGCAGATTGCTCCTGTGCCACAGGCACCACAGCCCCCTCACTCTGCAGAGCAGCACTGCCAGCTGGGGCTGGGGCTGGGGCTGGGGCACTGGGGCTTGGAGGCCACTTCTCCTGAGTGTCTTCTAAGCCAGTTACAGGCTCACGGCTTCTGGATACGAACAGGATCTTCATTGTGCACAAGGAGCTGACAGTCCGCCAACATGGAATGGTGCTAGAACATTGCCTGCAAGGTTCCTCCTTCCCTAGCATCTCCCGGGACTGGCACGGAACTGGTTCCTGAGTGTCAGAGAGGCTGGGAGCCCAGCAGGTGTGCCATGAGCTTGGAGGATCACAACCAGATCATTTCTACCTGGGCAGGTCCTGGCCCAAAAAGGGGATGTTTTGTAGGTGTGGAATTATAAGCTCAGTGGTGCATCAGAAACACTAAGTCCAGCCAGAAGTGAATGGCTGTTAAATGGCCTGTGAGGTGACTGCTTTCTGAAGTAGCTGACAGGTCACCCTTGACTCCTGGCTGGGATCTGTGCCTTTAGGCTCACATCTGCCAGTGTCCATGGTAGGGCAGCAGAAGGCACTTGCTGTGCATGTCATTTCTGAGATTGGCTCTTCCTAAGTAGCTGGTAGGCCCCATAGTGAAAGAGGTCTTGGGTAGGGGTTGTCATGTCAGAGGTGTCAGCTTTTGCCTGAAGTCATCCTTTAGGACTGCTTTCAGTTTTCTACACAGAGCGGGCCACTGCCTCCAAGATGCTTGGGGCAAACTGAACCATGCATGAGGGTTTGGAAAAAGATAGCCTGGGTGCACAGAAGCCATTCTGTATCCAGAAGTTGGAGGCAGGAAACAAAATTTTAGGGTGGTACAAGAACTGCTGGGCGTATTGTGCAGGGTTCACCTACAGCCTTTGTGTTCTTTTCCATCCTGACTTAGGTGCCACGTCAGTCTCAAGAAAGGAGTAGCCAACAGATATGAGAAAGATACTCTGAGATCATGAAAGCCATCAGAAAGCTGCCCCTAGGAAGATGACTGATATGGGAAAGACAGGAGAAGCCTGGCCAGGAGAGATGTGAGATTTGAGAGAGGGAAAAGGAGTTTAGCCAGCAGAAATTAATGATTTCTGTGAGATTAGAACATTCAGGCAATGTTGATTCTGCTGTAACGCTGGCTTAAAACAGTCATGTAAAGCCCTTCCCCTATTTTAA